>NW_027519236.1:10000-27500 GCF_043159265.1 Tasmannia lanceolata
CGGACAAACTAGATGAAACGGAAGAGATCCGAGTGAATGGAAAGGAAAAACTTAAAGATAAAGATAAAGAGGAATTCTATTTTTGGTTTGAAAAACCTTTATCGACTCAAATTTTCGAATTGTAAATTAATAAAAAGATTGACACATAAGATAAATATACGAAGAGATAAGAAGAGATTCGTCCACCCCCTAGATATTTGATCCCCTCTCCTACAAAGAAACTTGCAAGACCAACCCCATTCGTAATTCCATCAATTATTCGTCTATCAAAAAAATGAGTTAGTTCGGCTAATCCTCTTATGCCCTGAGTTAAAGATATTGCATAAAAAAGGTCTATGTAACCACGATTATATGACCAATTGTAGATCCCATTTATTATTTGGTCCAAGAAAATTCTCTTAGGGCCGATTTTAACAAATGAGTTGATTAATTCCAAATTCTGAAAAGATGAATAAACAGAACCATATAAAATAGACGCTATGAATATTCCGAAATAGGCTATACTGACTGAAAAAAATGCATTTGTCGCAAATTCATACCAATTCACCGAATAGTTCGAATTTTGATGTAAAAGGTTTATTGATGGGGTTAACCATTTGGATAATATATCCAAACCCATTACTCCTTGATCGAAAGGAATTCCTACGAATCCAACGAACAAAGTAAATAGGACCAACACAAGTAGAGGCAATAGCATTGTATTATCTGATTCATGAGGATACATGGAAGTATCTTTATTGTCAAAATGAGTACTAGAGGATCGCATTAGATTTCGTACATTCCCATCAATTTTATATGTCGTCTTCGAAAAAAAAGAAACCTTTTCATTCTTATTTATTTTTGATAAAAGCAAATTTCTGTTAACCAGTTTTGATTCTTCTTTTCCCCATATAGATATTGAATAAAACGAGCTATTTTGAGTGCCACTGTAATTTTGAAAATGCGCATATAAATACCCCTCAAAAGTAAGTAAATATGTCCGAAACATATAAAATGCAGTTAATCCCGCCGTAGCACAAGCTATTATCGCGAAAATCGGTGAATACAACCAACTATCATTAAGAATTTCATCTTTGGACCAAAAACAAGCAAGAGGTGGAATACCACAAAGAGAAAGTGTACCTAATAAAAAAGTCATTTTGGTAATTGGTACATATTTTCTTAAACCACCCATAAGAACCATGTTCTGACTCTTATCTGGAGAATATCCAACAATGGGTTCCATTGAATGAATAATGGATCCGGTGCCCAAAAACAATAATGCTTTCGAATAGGCATGAGAAATTAAATGGAATAAAGCAGCTCGATAAGAACCCATCCCTGGAGCTAACATAATATAACCCAATTGAGACATTGTTGAATAAGCTAAGCTTCTCTTAATGTCTCTTTGAGCAAGAGCCAAAGTAGCTCCTAATAGTACCGTTATTATACCTATCAAAGAAATGAGATTCATTATGTAAGGTATAACTGTG
Source organism: Tasmannia lanceolata (assembly GCF_043159265.1). Classification (NCBI taxonomy): domain Eukaryota; kingdom Viridiplantae; phylum Streptophyta; class Magnoliopsida; order Canellales; family Winteraceae; genus Tasmannia; species Tasmannia lanceolata. The sequence continues at coordinate 11,473 of NW_027519236.1, forward strand.
AAAAGAGGCATAAGTCGAGCGACAAGAAAAATTCCCGCTGCTACCATAGTAGCAGCATGTATAAGAGCCGAAATAGGGGTGGGTCCCTCCATGGCATCAGGTAACCATACATGAAGGGGAAATTGCGCAGATTTAGCAATTGCACCAGCGAATAATAGGGAAGCACACAGAGTAGCAAATAAAGAATTAACTCCATTATTATGCATCAAGTTATTGAAGATTTCGAACAAATCCCGAAATTCGAAACTACCTGTTATCCAATAAAGACCTAAGATTCCTAATAATAAACCAAAATCCCCTACACGATTAGTTACAAATGCTTTTTGACAGGCATTTGCTGCGATTGGTCGTGTGAACCAAAAACCTATTAATAGATACGAACACATTCCCACGAGTTCCCAAAAAATATAAATTTGTATCAAATTGGAACTAGTAACTAATCCCAACATGGAAGTATTGGAAAAACTCATATAAGCAAAAAATCTCAAATATCCTTGATCATGAGACATATACTTGTCACTATAAATAAGAACCATGATTCCGACAGTAGTGATTAGTATTGACATAATAGAAGTAAGTGGGTCGATCAAGTGTCCGAACTCTAAGGAAAAATCATTATTGATGGTCCAAGACCATAGATATTGATAGATGGAACTGCCATCTATTTGTTGAACAGACAGATCGGCCGAAAAAACCATAACTATACTTAGCAATGAAACACTGGGAAAAGCCCACATACGACGAAGATTTTTTGTTGCGGTCGGAACAAGCAGAAGTCCCAATCCTATTGACATAGTAACTGGAAGTGGAACGAAAGGTATGATCCATGCATATTGATATATGGGTTGCATAATCAAATCAAACTTTTTTTTTTTATTCTTATTAATTTTTCCGATTCACCAGCTCTTATCTTTTTTGTAAAGAGCAATAATCAAATAAATAAAAAAATCAAGATATAAAAACTCAAATATTATTTTGAATTCTTCATTATTCTGATTCTTTCCCAGATATTTGAAAAATTCAAATCAAGAAGTTACAATTGTTCAAATAACCAAGTTACTGCTTAAAAATGACTACCTAGTGATTAACTAAGATATTTATTGAGATACAGAATATGAGATTTTCAATCATTCCACTATTACGGTGATTTATATCCATATAGTAATAAGGAAAAAGAATTACACCAAAATAGTACTTGATTCTGATATGAATTATAGGATCCACCAATAACTCGACCTAATAAAATAACACCTAGTTATTTTAGTTAGTTTATTTGGAGTCATTGACTAATTCATTCTGGAACTGATTGATTGGCTTCTAGTCAAATAAAACAAACATATTTTATGGAAAATCCTACGATACTCGTCATTTCGCATAGAGCTGAAATAATAAATTACTAAAATGACCTTTATCAAGTAATGTATCGTTTAAGAGATTAACTACATGATCTCATTTGAATTTAAATTATGGGTACTCCATTCTCGAGTTTGATCAATTAATCGAAAAAATTTTATATTATTGTTTTCTTAAATTAGGTAAGGGTAAAATGTATGGGTTCTTAAGTTTTTTGATTTGATTTATTAAATGTAACATGACGATATATAAATAGACTGAGATATAAATTGGAACCCTTTTTTTTTTTTCATCCCTAGTTATACTATATGTGATGCGCACATATCTGTATTTTTTATGTTATGAAGGAAGTATCCACTATGGAATAGATATAGATAATGGATAGAAAGAACGATTTATTTTGAACAATACAATACATGTCTTTCACATCCAACTATAAAAATGAGAAACCTCTTTCTTTTAAAATGGCAGTTCCAAAGAAACGTACTTCTATGTCAAAAAAGCGTATTCGCAAAAATATTTGGAAGAGAAAGGGATATTGGGCCGCGATAAAAGCTTTATCCTTAGCTAAATCTATTTCTACCGGGCATTCAAAAAGTTTTTTTGTGCAACAAACAAGTAATAAAGCCGCGGAATAATCTGAATGAATCGACATGACTCGATGAATTGGATGATTTAGAAGATGAATAATTTACATTTTACATTAACGAATTTTGGAACTCATCAATATGAGATAGAACTGGATGTTGTGGTATGTAGAATAATAATTCGCCTGTCTAATTGAGTTCTAAAAACGATTGATTTCCGTTTTGTTTTGTTTGAAAAAAAAAAAAAGAAGTCATTAGATAGAAGATAAAGGTTTCACTTTTCATTCCTTATAGTATTCTAGAATGGTATTCTATTAGATTTTTATAATTTGCGAGATGGGGATTGTAACTTTCCCCATCAATTCGCTTTCACAATAACAAAAATCTCATTTTTATGTCGGATCCATGAAATGAGATAAATGAGAAATGAATCATAAAAAAAAAATGAGATAGAAAAAAAAGGACAATTTTTAGTTGTATACCTCGACTGAGGACATAACCCTCTAGTTCCAACTGGTCCAGGGGGACTTATACTCCGTGAAAATGATTGTTAAAACTGACACCATACCACTATACTAAGTTAAGTATTATTGAACGTTCAAATATTTATTTGAACGAGTTTTTTGATTCATCGATTCTAATCTTTCCTAAGATCGATTGGATTGAATCCATCAATCTCGACGATTGAACATAGTATGGGCTATTATTATTTCGATCAAGCCGCCATGGTGAAATCGGTAGACACGCTGCTCTTAGGAAGCAGTGCTAGAGCATCTCGGTTCGAATCCGAGTGGCGGCATCCCCTAAAAGGGGCAAGATAAATCCTATCTTATAAGGAATTCAATTCCTTTCCTTATTTCCATTCCATAATTGAGGAACACACACCCCCCCTTTTTTTTTTTACAAAATAATTTTTTATGATATTTGCGACTTTAGAACATATATTAACTCACATATCTTTTTCGATCATTTCAATTGTTATTACGATTCATTTGATGGATTTATTAGTCCATCAAATCGTAGGAATATGTGATTCATCAGAAAAAGGCATTATAGCTACTTTTTTCTGTATAACAGGATTATTAATAACTCGTTGGATTTATTTGAGACATTTCCCGTTAAGTGATTTATATGAATCATTAATGTTCCTTTCATGGAGTTTCTCCATTATTCATATGGTTCCTAAAGTGGGGAACCATAAAAATAATTTAAGCGCAATAACTGGGCCAAGTGCTATTTTTACCCAAGGCTTTGCCACTTCAGGTCTTTTAACTGAAATGCATCAATCCGCAATATTAGTACCCGCCCTACAATCCCAGTGGTTAATGATGCACGTAAGTATGATGTTATTGAGCTATGCAGCTCTTTTATGTGGAGCGTTATTATCAGTAGCTTTTCTAGTCATCACATTTCGAAAAAACACAGATATTGTTGTTAAAACCAATCATTTATTAATTGGGACATTTTCCTTTGGTGAGATCCAATACTTGAATGAGAAAAGAAGTGTTTTACAAAACACTTCTTTTCCTTCATTTAGAAATTATCACAGGTATCGATTGACTCGGCGATTGGATCATTGGAGTTATCGTGTCATTAGTCTAGGGTTTATCTTTTCAACCATAGGTATTCTTTCGGGAGCAGTATGGGCTAATGAGGCATGGGGGTCTTATTGGAATTGGGACCCCAAGGAAACTTGGGCATTTATTACTTGGACCATATTCGCGATTTATTTACATACTAGAACAAATCAAAGTTTGCAAGGTGTTAATTCGGCAATTGTAGCTTCTATCGGATTTCTTATAATTTGGATATGCTATTTTGGGGTCAATCTATTAGGAATAGGACTACATAGTTATGGTTCATTCACATTAACAGCGAATTGAAGAAGGGACTTGAAGAATACATGGGAACATCAATCTCCAATATATAACGAAAATTAGTGTGAGTTTTTGAGAACCATTTGAATCAAGTAGTAATTCAAATGGTTCTCAAAAACTCCAGATGTATCTGATTACAATTCCAATTCACTTCATTTTTTTTTTTTCAGTGTACAGCGACCGATTTTGTAAATCACAGGATTATTTGACTTTATTTCTTATTTATGAAAACTATTTATGAAAGTAATTAGATAGAATAGCTTCTACCTTCTCAACTGATAGTGAGAGAACGAAATCGGGATAAATACCGATACCTATTACGGGTAGAAAGATACAGATCGAAACAAATAGTTCTCGCGGTCCAGAATCCACAAAGTAGGAGTTTGTAACATTGAATAGTTTGTATCCATAGAACATCTGGCGTAACATAGATAATGAATAAATAGGAGTTAATATCATTCCAATTGCCATTACAAAAGTAATTAGTATTTTTGGCATTAAAAGGTATTTTGGGCTGGTAATTATTCCAAAAAAGACTACCAATTCTGCAACAAAACCACTCATTCCTGGCAGTGCAAGCGAAGCCATCGAGAAGCTACTTAACATGGTAAATATTTTTGGCATTGGGGTAGCTATTCCTCCCATTTCATCGAGATAAACAAGACGTATTCTATCGTAACTCGTTCCTGCCAAGAAAAAGAGTGCAGCACCAATAAATCCATGAGAAATGATTTGTAAAATGGCTCCATTGAGTCCCATATCAGTTATGGAAGCAATTCCGATAATTGTGAAACCCATATGAGATACGGAGGAATAGGCTATTCGCTTTTTTAAATTGCGTTGACCGGGAGAAGTTGAAGCTGCATAGATTATTTGAATCGTTCCGACTATCATCAACCAGGGAGAAAATATAGAATGAGCATGGGGTAATAATTCCATATTGATCCGAACCAATCCATATGCTCCCATTTTTAATAAAATTCCAGCTAGAAGCATACATGTACTGTAATGTGCTTCTCCATGGGTATCTGGTAACCATGTATGTAGGGGTATAATCGGTGATTTGACAGCATAAGCAATAAAGAAGCCAAAATAGAATATTATTTCCAATGCCGCGGGATACGATCGATTAGCTGATGTTTCAAAATTTAATGTTGGTTCATTGGAACCATATAAACCCATACCTGGAACTCCCATTAAGAGAAAAATGGAACCCCCCGCAGTGTACAAAATGAACTTTGTAGCTGAGTACAGACGTTTCTTACCTCCCCACATGGATAAAAGTAGGTAAACAGGAATTAATTCTAACTCCCACATGATGAAAAAAAGTAAAAGGTCTCGAGAAGAAAATGATCCTATTTGACCGCTGTACATTGCTAACATCAGGAAATGGAACAATCGCGAATCTCTAGTAACTGGCCAAGCCGCTAAAGTAGCTAAAGTAGTGATGAATCCCGTCAGTAAAATGGGTCCGATGGAAAGTCCATCGATCCCGAGTCTCCAGTGAAAATACAAAATATTTATCCATTTATAATCCTCCTCCAATTGGATTAATGGATCGTCCAATTGGAAATGATAACAGAATGCATAGGTCGTTAGAAGGAGTTCTAACAAGCAGATGCATATAGTATACCATCTCACCACCTTATTTCCTCTATGAGGGAGAAAGAAAATTGATGAACCCGCGGATATTGGAAAAACAACAATTATTGTTAACCAAGGAAAATAACTCGTGGTAAAGACAAGATAGACTTTGACCATAAAAACCCGCGCTCGAAATAATATATTTTCTCGAGTACGGGTTTTTGTCGGTAAAGAAGAATCAAATGGATTCAAGTAGAGTTTTACGGAACGTATCAATAAGCTAGACCCATGCTGCGAGTTGTCTCATGCCATAAATAAACCCGGACACTCAAGAAATCTGTTGGACAAGCGGATTCACATCTCTTACAACCTACACAGTCTTCTGTTCTTGGAGCAGGAGCAATTTGCTTAGCTTTACATCCGTCCCAAGGTATCATTTCCAATACATCTGTGGGGCAGGCTCGTACACATTGAGTACATCCTATACATGTATCATAAATCTTTACTGAATGTGACATTGTGTCTATCAATTTTTTGAACGTTATCAATTTTCGATCTGGTAAAATCGGTAGTAAATGAATCATATATTGTAGATACCAGATGAATCAGTAGTTTACCAGAATTGATTTTTTTTTAGAATCAATTTACCTCTGGATCTGTTTAGGAAAGAGGACCAAGATACTTTGATTTCTTACGTTTCAGCAAACATGGTCATACGAGTCATATATGCTAATTTTAATTGGTGAATATAATATTATATATCTGTCTTTTTTTATATCATTATGACTATTTATTCAACAAGTTCGATTGATTGATACGAGTTGATTTTCTGTTACGATGGATCGACGAAACAATAGCTGGCCCAATAGCTGCTTCAGCGGCTGCAATAGCTATAACAAAGATCGAGAAAATGTCTCCTTTTAATTGTCGACTATCAAATAAATCAGAAAACGTTACGAGATTCATATTAACCGCATTCAGTATAAGCTCAAGACACATAAGTGCTCTAACCATATTTCGACTTGTGATCAATCCATAAATACCAATAGAAAATAAATAGGCACTCAAAATAAGTACATGCTCGAGCATCATTGACCAACTCCTCATCAATCTCGATTCATTTCAATATGAACAACAATTTCACTGATTGACTCGAATATAAAACAAGTACGGAACAAAGGAAGGTATTGGTAATGGATCGAACTAAAACAAAACCCTTTTTAATTTAATATATGAACAATAAATATATAAATTGAATTGAAGCAAAATGGATGTAATAACAATACAAGAAGACAGAACAAGGCCTTATTTATTTTTATTTTAAATTTATTTTAATTTTATTTTGGATTTCTAATTCATTTCTAATTCTAAGTATTTATTACTGACGAGCCATAGCAATTGCACCTATCAAGGCAACTAAAAGAATTATAGAAATGAGTTCAAATGGAAGATAAAAATCTGTTGATAAATGAATCCCAATTTGTTGAACATTACTTATCAGGTCCTGCTCTATAATCTGGTTTGATCCTGTAGTCCAAATAATCCCATACCATGACGTATCTGAAATAGTAGTAATTAGTGAAAAAAGAATACTTGTACAAACCAGTGAAGTGACCCCATCTCCAACGGTCCAAAGATAGAAATCATTGTAATATTCTGAACCATTCATGAACATCACAGCAAATATGATTAAGACATTTACAGCTCCCACGTAAATAAGGAGCTGTGCAGCAGCTACAAAATAGGAGTTAGATAGAATATGGAATAAGGATATACAAACAAGAACCAATCCCAATGAAAAGGCAGAAAAAATGGGATTGGTAAGTAATACCACTCCTAGACCCCCTAGTATAAGACCTGATCCCAAAAATACTAAAAGAATATCATGTATTGGCCCAGGTAAATCCATTATGTATAAAATAAGAGATAAAAAAAAGTTGAAATATTTCATGACCTTACTGACCCAGCCAGGAAAAAAGAGGTTACCTTGTTTTTTTCTTGTATATGATACGTTTCTAATTGAATCGTAATGGGGTCTGGATTGAGGTAGATACAGTTATTGGACTAATTCCACTTCTGTATCCGAAAGAGTAGTTCGGAGTTTGATATTCCGAAATCATCATGACTATATTCATATATTCTAAATCCAAATCAAGCCGCGATTCTCACCAATCAATAGTTATGATTTGTAGTTACTGACCAACCAAAATGAAAGAAGCTTCACTCCTTTAGATCAAAAATGAATCTTAGTCATTGGTAATCGTTATTGAATCAAGGGGTTTATCTGTGGTTATTTTAATTTGAGTCGAATTCATAATTGTTCGAATTGTGTAATCCCCAATTACTGACATTGGTAACCGACCCAAAGCAATTTGATTATAATTCAATTCGTGACGATCATAAGTGGAAAGTTCATATTCTTCAGTCATTGATAGACAGTTTGTTGGACAATACTCGACGCAGTTACCACAAAATATACAGATTCCAAAATCAATACTATAATTAAGCAACCGTTTCTTTCTAATATCTGTTTCCAATCTCCAATCAACAACGGGTAGATCTATGGGACATACACGAACACATACTTCACAAGCAATGCATTTATCAAATTCAAAGTGGATTCGACCACGGAAACGCTCTGATGTGATCGATTTTTCATAAGGATATTGAATAGTTATAGGTAAACGATTCGCGTGGGATAAGGTAATCATGAAACTTTGACCAATGTACCTTGCAGCTCGTACTGTTTGTTGACCATAATTCATGAACCCAGTCATCATAGGGAACATATCGTGGCTATCCATGAATAATTTGATATTTCTTTCTCTTGCTTAAGGGAGGTTATGAATCTAGAGTATCATATACTGTTACAGTGAAAGGAGTTGGGAAGAAGTTGTCAATAATAGATTACCCAGAGAAATGGGTAAAAGAAATTTCCATCCAAGATTTAATAGTTGGTCCATTCTCATCCTAGGTAAAGTCCATCTTGTTGTGATAGGAATGAACAGGAACAAATAAGCTTTAGCTAATGTAATAAGGATACCAATCGTTGTTCCAAATACTCCCCCCGTTTTATTTATTCCGAAAAGTTCAGGAATGAATATGTACGGAATAGAGAGATTCCACCCGCCCAAGTAAAGAACTGTTACAAATAATGAAGAAACTAGTAGATTTAGGTAAGAAGCAACGTAAAATAAACCAAATTTGATACCTGAATATTCGGTTTGATAACCCGCTACTAATTCTTCTTCTGCTTCTGGTAAATCAAAAGGTAATCTCTCACATTCTGCTAGGGAAGAAATTATAAAAACTATAAACCCTATGGGTTGACGCCACAGATTCCATCCCCAAAACCCATATTTTGACTGTGCCTCAACTATATCAATTGTACTTGAACTGTTAGATAATCATAGTCGATGATAACATCACTGTTCCCATCGCTATTTCAGAACCGTACATGAGACCTCAGCTTCATACGGCTCCTCGATGGCCACAAATAAATCTAAGGACTGATTCAGTATTACCTCGGCATTTTTTGAGAGTGAATAGAGTAAAGATGCATCAGGGAGTCCCTAATTAGACCAATGGAATTCTGTCTGCTATAATAACAAATTCAAAGTGCTTCCGAATTGCTCTCATAATTTATTTTATAATTAATATTACAATTTATCTTTGTTCAGTAATAGCTTAATCTTTCAATAAAATACTCGTTGTATCAATAGATATTTCTACCCATATCTTTCGATTACGAAAAAGAATTAGACACTCTACATTAGTTCATTTCATGAATCATGATAAGAAGCCTATCTGTATTAATACGGATGGGATGGAGGAAAGAAAGAATAAAGAAAGATCTATTACTATTTATTTTTCCTATTGCATTCCATTTCTTTCGTTCCTGTTCTTCTTTCGCAGAAGAGGGGATTCTCAAAAAAAAAATAAAGGATTACTTCGTTCCCGATAGTCATTTCTTTAATCAGTGGATAGGAGCATACTCTGGATCGGAATCATGGGGAAGTACTGCTTGATCATTTCTACCAACTTAAAGCCCTCATTATGATTCCTTTTATGCAAAAATATCCCTTTGGTTTTTGATACCTTACATTATTTCCATGACGAATCCTTTGTGTACCTTGGTGTTCCTAACCGTCCACTCATTTTTGATTGATTCCCGATATGATAATGCATACAATAACAATTGTAGAAACTCCATACAGTTGATCTTTTGCACCCGCTTCAAGTCATGATGACTAATCAACCAATCTTGGGGTAAACAGTTTCCACCGCTTATCTTTACTTACACTTTCCTCTCGTACATAGGGAATGAGAATCAATCTTCTTACTGCGAATTCATAAGCTGTTTTGTTTCACTCATATAACCATCTCGTTTAGTTCATCAACCTAAATGGTGAATAAAAAAATCAAGATATCTATTCAATACATTCAACCTCTTTCCTAGAAATAAAGGAAAGAAATAAAAGTTAATGTTGCAACGAATCACACGTAGAGATATTGATAACACACATGGAGTTAATGGTATTTCATAACTAATAGATTGAGCAGCAGCTCGTAGACCACCTGAAATATTTATTATTCGATCCATATCCTGACATAAGAAGTCCAATAGGAGCAATACTGGAAATGGCGATCCACAAAAAAACACCTATACCGAGATCGGCTAGAACAAGGCGATAGCCAAAAGGAATTACTGAATAACTTAGTAGAATTGATATGACCGCTATGGATGGCCCGATACTGAATAAACGAATATCTCCTCTAGATGGGAGAAGATCCTCTTTGAAAAGCAGTTTTGTCCCATCCGCTAGAGCTTGAAGAATTCCCAAGGGACCAGCATATTCAGGCCCAATACGTTGTTGTATCCCTGCGGATATTTCTCTTTCTAACCACACAATCACGAGTACCCCTATTGTGATCCCCGATACGGGAGTAAAAATAGGGACAAGCGTCCCTATAAGGCCATAGCCTTCTTTTAAAGATTCCGATCTGGAAAAAGAATTGATAGCTTGTACTTCTGTCGTATCAATTATCATTTCAACGATCAACTTCTCCCATAATGATATCTATACTACCTAGTATCGTCATGATATCAGCCAATTTCATTCTTTTAACTAGCTGAGGAATAATTTGCAAATTTATGAAACCCGGTGGACGAATTTTCCATCTCCAGGGAAAAACACTATTATCTCCTATCAGAAAAATTCCTAATTCTCCTTTTGGGGCTTCTACTCTCACATAAAGTTCTTGTTTTAACAATTCAAAGGTGGGAGAAGGTTTTTTACTAATGAATCGGTATTCAAAATCGTTCCATTCAGAATCCTTTGCTCTATCAAAGCGTCGTACTTCTAAATTCTCATAGGGTCCCCCCGGAATTCCTTCCAGAGCCTGTTGAAGAATTTTTATAGATTCCGTCATTTCACTGATTCGTACTAAATAACGAGCTAATGAGTCTCCTTCTTTTTGCCATTGGACTTCCCAATCGAATTCATCGTAACACTCATAATGATCAACTTTACGAAGATCCCATTGGATTCCGGAAGCTCGTAGCATTGGTCCCGATAAACCCCAATTTATTGCTTCCTCTCCACCAATAATGCCCACTCCTTCAACTCGTTCCAAAAAAATAGGATTCCGCGTAATAAGCTTTTGATATTCAACAACTCCTGTTAAAGAATAATCGCAGAAATCCAAACATTTATCTATCCATCCGTGAGGTAGATCAGCAGCTACTCCTCCGATACGGAAATAATTATGCATCATTCGCATACCTGTGGCAGCTTCGAATAGATCATATAGCAATTCTCTCTCTCGGAAAATATAGAAGAAAGGAGTCTGTGCACCGATATCTGCCATAAAAGGCCCAAGCCATAACAAATGAGAAGCTATACGACTTAGCTCCAGCATAATAACTCTGATATAACTGGCTCTTTTAGGTACTTGAATATTTCCCAATTGTTCGGGGGCATTTACCGTTATTGCCTCTGTGAACATAGTAGCTAAATAATCCCAACGTGTTACATACGGCAGATATTGTATAATTGTTCGGTTTTCCGCAATTTTTTCCATTCCTCTGTGTAAATAACCCAATATAGGTTCACAGTCAATAACATCTTCACCATCTAGAGTAACAATGAGTCGAAGAACACCATGCATTGATGGGTGGTGAGGGCCCATATTGACTATCATGAGGTCTTTTTTTGTAGCCGGTACAGTCATATGCTTTCTTCCCCGATTCATTATTCCATGAATTGTTGAAAACGAAACAAAGTTCATCAAAATTCAAGATCTAATAAACCAAAAAATTCAAATGAATCCTCAAATTAACGATTTTTTGGCTCCCGAATATCCAACTGACCAATTAATTCCTTATAACGTACTCTATTTTTTTTTGACAAATAAGCCAGCAGCCGTTGACGTTTTCCCAGAATTTTTCGCAGACCTCTCTGAGATAAATAGTCTTTTCTGTGAAATTCAAAATGTGCAGTAAGTCTCCGTATCTTATTGGTGAAATTGAATACTTGAAATTCAACAGACCCTTTGTTTTTTTCTTTTTCTTCTTGCGGAATAACCGAGATAAATAAATTTTTTACCATAAAAAAGAATAATTCTTCTCTCTTTTTTTTTTTCTTTCGTTCCCACAAATATGGATTTTACCGATCAGGAATAATAATAAAATGATAATGCCAGTCATTTCGATCTGGTACACACAATAATCTGGATTTATTCATATAATAACTTTTTCTATTTAAATTGAATTAATAAATCCAATTTAATTTGTAATTTGATTCGGATACAATACATAGAAAGGGATGGTACATTTCTGGACCCACGAAAGAGAATGATTTGGGTTTAAGAAGATTCTGTTGATTCATTCCTAGGTCCAATTGATACGTCATTGAATCAGTATCATGTGTCAGAATGTAATGTAACACAACGTGTGTGTACACCTGTCTGTCTTCATATATCGGCTATGATACATGATGTATATAAAATGTACCATTAACTAATTCTGAATCGTGGATACATATATATTCTTGACATACTGAAACGACTGCCATTATTCGTATCAAACCAATAGCGATTCATACAAGCTAAATCTTCTAATCGATAATTGGGCCAAAGAAATAATTTGAATTGAATGAATTTATTTGTATCTGTATCAAGACACTTGTCCTCATCCAAAAATTGCCCAGAGTTCTTTACGTTATTCTCATTGAAAAATACTGGATTTATATCCACAATATTCTCATTACTGAAATTGAAACACATTAAAATTCTCAATTTTCTACGACGTCTAGGAGATAGAATATTTTCAGGAACAAGAAAATCATAATGATTTTCATCTCCATTCATAAGCATCTTTCCATGTTGTGCAATAGATCCATTGAAAGAATTCTCATCAACATATTTTTTTTCTCGACGTTCTCGATTAGTTTGGTGTTTACTCTTATGGACCAATGAAATGCCTATGGTTTGATACATAATAAATTGTCCATCCCGTTTTATAGACAGGCGGGCTGGTTCAATAATAAATATTCCCCTTTTTATCAATTCCGTAAGAGTGAGATCCTTCTGAATCAACATTACGTCCAGGCGCATTTCTCCTCTTTGAATAGAGGATATAGCAATTTCCCTTGGATTTATCAGTCTAAGCAGGAGGCAATATACCTTGATATTATTGATCATTCTTTGATTCAAAGAATCGTCCCATCTCAATTGAAAAAGCAAATATCTTTTTAGGAAGAACTCTAGTTCTGCTTCTCTGTTGCTCTTGTATTTTCTTTTCTTTCTCCTTTTTTTAATGTCTGATTCCGCGTAATCCTTTTCAACATATTTTTTTTTTTTTTGTGCATCTGATTCAAGATTCTCTTGGTTTCGTGCATCTGATCTAATATCCCCTTGGCCCGGCTGTTCTTCTTCTTTTTCTTTATTTCGGTTCTCTAATTCAAGATATTCTTTTTGATTAGATGATATACGAAGATCTTTTTTTTGATTTTCACTAATGTTTTTATTTTCACTAATGTTTTTATTTCCATGAAAATTTAAAAGAAGTAATTTGATTGGTATGATCCATGGTTTCATTTTATATGTATCATAAAGTCGCACAAATTCTGGGAAGAACCAAGATTCCAGATTCGATATGGGACGATATCGCATTTCTTCATTCATTCCCATCCAATCAAAAAAGTTTTTTTTTTGATTGGGTGGGTTGATTTCTTGATGAATCGTGAAATAAAAAAGATCTTTTTTATCAATTATTTCATAATCATTAATCCCATTCTTAGTATTTTTATTAATATTGGTCCCAGTATCCATATCGGTCCAGGTATCAATATCGATATTTTTTCTAAGACAAAAATGCAGAATTCTCCACTCAAAATATTTTCTATCCGGATTTTTACCCGTATCCATAATAGACTCTTCTTCTAGATAATCACTAATAGCTATATCCCCCAGTACATAACATGATTCGGGTTTAGGTGTGTTGTCATTATAGGGAATCTCTCGGCCCCCATTTACTTTTAACGGGGATACATAAATATATGAGCTCTTCCTATCCTCATAATTAATATATTTACACGATAAAAGATCATATCTGTAGTGTTTTTTAAATTTTTCTTTTTGACTCGGCAATGAATTCACCGCGCAATCATTTTCTTTCTCGTAATAAATGAATTGGTCTTTTTCTTTTTCATATGAATCCCATTTTTTGGAATCTTTATTTTCAATCGTACGACGATGATTGACTCTAGTTCGCCATTTTTTCGATACTAATCTAGACCATCTATTCTGAGATAAATTGTATTGATAATGACGCTTTAACCAGTTTTTCCATTCATTCATTCTGGAATTCGAAAATTTCTTATGTCTTGGTTTGAAATCAAAAATTCCTCGTGTACCCAAATAGTCCTTTATTCTATGCTTAATAAAAGGAGATGCGCCATGATATTGAAGTACAGATATCAAGTGATACTTGTTAATAACTTCTTGGTTTTGTGATAATTTGTAAAATACATATGCTTGGGACAAGAAAGATAAGTTACAATAAATCTGTGAATTATTATTTCGAATATTCGAAATAGAAAGTGACTTTTGGATAGTCAAAATAAACTGAGTTGTATTTTGATTTGTTTCATCAATTCCTTCTTTATTTGTTTCATTATTGTAAATATATTTATCGATAAGATTTTTTGTTGATTCAAGGAAAAGTTGTGTATTAATCCTGGGAATGTTAATGGCACATAGAAAGATATCTATGTATATTCTTTCAATGAAATATTTTATAAAATATTGCGATTTACGTATTAATCGGGCACTTCTTTTTTTTGATCTCTGCCAAATATGTTTCTGTGATTCCGATCTTTCATCATCAAAACTTGTCTTGTTAGGACTAATATTTATATCTGTATCTGTAGTTAGAAATATTTTTTTCTTGTCTTTTTTTATTTTTTCTATTTGATTTTTGATTTTGGTTGTACTATCAGTCAGATCTTTCATTTTTTTTTCTGTCAGTGAATAATTTGTCCAATCCATGGATCTAATTTGAATAGTCGAGTCGTGAGTAATCTTATTACTGATTATGAAATCTTTTCCAGTTTCACTCGGTTGATAGCCTTTCCTCAACCCAAATAATAAAATTGAGTTCACTTTTGTAAGCTCTTTCATTATTCTTTTTATAAATAGAACTATTTTGATAACCCATCTTATTTTTTCTTTTGAGACCTTTAGACAACATTTTGTTCTTTCTTTTAAAATTCTGAAAACTCGAAAATATTTTTTTTGAACTTTTCTCGTTTTTTTTTCGAGTTCTTTAAAAATGGGTTCAAAAAAAGAAGGTTCTTTTCGTGGAGAACCAAAAGGTAATTCAGTTTCCATTCCCCAGACCGTTAAAAAACAAAAATTTTCTATTTTTCCTTTGTTTTTCATTGGATCTCTATGATGAAATTGTAGTTTAGATCCCCGCCAAGGTTTCAGACAGAAAGGAAATAAGATCTTTATCTGAATCCCATCTGTTAACCAGTTTTTCGGAAATTCTGTTTCTGATAATTGAACACCATTATAGGTGCATTTAACATGCATTTCTTTATTCCACTCCTTCAAATCCTCGTACCACTCGGGAAATTGAAATAATAACATACGGCCAAGATTTTTAGCTATTATCAATGAAGGCAATATGATGTATTTTCTAAGAATCGATTGGGTTACTAACATAGAACCTCTTATTGCTTGAGCAAATATAATAGTATCCCAAGTTTCTGATATTGCTATCCGTTCATTCTCCTCTTTTTGCTCTTTCTTTTTTTTCTCTTTTTCTTTTGCCTCTTCCTCCTCAGAATCTGAGGTTTTGAGTTGCGGATCCTTTCCTATCCAATTCCTAAAAAGTGGATTAATCATTCCAGAGATATCAAAAGAGAAAAAAAATGTTTTGTCTATTCTGTCCAAAAAAAGCGGGGAATGCACATTTGTTTGAAACATTTCCCAAGTCACTGTTTTACGTCTTTGAGCGCGCATGGATCCTTTGATTAGATCCCGACGAAAATCCGATTGTTGTGAGTAACGTATCAAAGCCACTTCTTCCGCTTGATCACTATCATTATTAGTATTAGTA
>NW_027519236.1:45000-47527 GCF_043159265.1 Tasmannia lanceolata
ATAGACGTCTGTTGGCATTCCAGCCTTCCTTCTCCTTTCAGGGCCTATCCGAAAGAGAATCCAGTACCTCTTGGTCGGGAATATCTGAATAGGACGAACCGGCCCCCGTGGATATCTTTGCTTCGGAACAAAACAATTCGAATTAGGCTCGGTCAACTGGAATGTGTATTCTCCATATAGGAGATCTTCCAATTGAGAAGATCCATCGACCTGAGACGAAGAGAAAGGTCTATCTATTTTATTTAGTTATTCAGTTAAACCAATGATTCGTTATTGGAGCAGATAGCAAGAACCATTTCATCGGACATGCGTCTTTTTTATTTTCCAATGAATTTACATCTTTCATTAATGGAAATTGTTTGATGTAGTGAGTAATAGGCTCTGGTTGTTCGCCGTTCAAGAATTCTTGTTTAGGCAGTTCATACCATCCATACATAGTGTTTTGATCTAAGATTTCAATTCTTCCATGTTTCAGCAGTAGCATATTGTTCCATGGAGCTAAGGTCCAAAGGAATAAACAAGTGTTTCCACGACTCTACCACCCGGTCAATTCTGTTCCACTTAATCCCTCTTTCATGGCCACATATCTTTCCGGCTAAGGAATGGGAAATCTTTCTCCTGTTACATGAATCAAATGTTTCATTTCATCCGGGAAAAGCCATCTCTTTCTCAACAATGCCTTTGTCATTTGATCCAATAGCGTTCCGTTAGATAGGAACAGATTTGATAAATACTGATAACTCTCGGATGGAGTATTAGAACGGAAAGATCCATTAGATAATGAACTATTGGTTCTAAGCCATCTCTGGCGATGAATCAACAATTCGAAGTGCTTTTCTTGCGTATTCTTGATGAACCAGCGTTTATATATAGATGTAGGAGGATTTGTTTGGGAAGTAATAAGCCCCTTTGACATCTCTTCATCTGCAAAGAATTCTCGACGTGAAAACACAGAGACAAAGGGCTGATCTTTGAATAGGAAAAAGAATGGATCTGCAGGGTCCCAAATGAATTGGCTTATTCGAAAAAAGCCTTGTTCTTTGGAAGATCTATCTCGTGTCTGGTACTGCATGGTTCCACTCTGCAAGAACTCCGAATCATTCTCTTGAAGCTCATCCTCTTTATGATAAATGATCCGCTTGCCCCGAAATGACCTGGCCCAATAGGGAAATCCCAATTCATTGGGCCTTTCGATACAATCAAATAGATTGCCACAAGGGCGCCATATTCTAGGAGCCCAAACTATGTGATTGAATAAATCCTCCTCTATCTGTTGCGGGTCGAGGGCTCCTTCTCCTTCCCCTTCTTCAAACTCCGATTCGTATTTTTCGTATAGAAATCTCTGATCAACGATAGAACAAGATCCATTTTGCATCATATCTAACGGATTCCTTGGTTCGGACCGAAGAAGCAATGTCACTCGATCATTATCAAACTGACTGCAATCTTTTTCTGTCCGTGAGGATCCCACCAGAGCGCCTTCTACTTCTAATTCTAATAGGCCATGAACTAGATCAGAATCATTCTCAACGAATCCATAAGAAGTGATCCCATTTTTTTCATCGGGTCCGGGTGGAGACCAAAGATCTTGAGCGACCGATCCGGCAGAACAACTCAAAAGATAAAGAAGTATCGTTAATTTCTTCATGCTCGTTCCAAGTTCGAAGTACCATTTGTACAAATAAGAATCCCCTTCCTTACATGATTTCTTCTTCATATAGATAGATATAGGATCTATGGGGCAATTACTTAGAAGTACATTTTGTGCAACAGCCCTTCCTATCTGATAGAAAAGGATCCCATGATCCTGAACCGATCTTACCTCGGATCGCAAATCCCAAGTTTGTCTATGAAGAGCTGATCTAATTGTATTAGTGTCTATAATTGATTTCTTCTGTGTAATACTAATTGATAGGGCCTCATTGGTAAGTGCTACAAGATCTCGTGCATTGGAACCCATGGTTATGGACCCGAATCCGTTAGTATGGGACATTTTCTTTTCCAAGCGAAATCCCCTAGTATATGAAAGAATGAAAAAGTGCTTTCGTTGTTGTGGAATAAGAAGCCTTCGTATCTTAATGCATGTATTTAATTTATTCGGAGCTATTAGAGCGGGATCCACTTTTTGGGGAATATGAGTCGAAGCAATAACAAGAATATTTCTAGTGGAACATCTTTCACAATCTCTGGAGAGATAGTTCACTAATAGACCGAGGGATAAGTAATTCGACTCATTCACATACAGATCATGAATGTTTGGAATCCATATTATGCAAGGGGACATTGCTTTTGCTAATTCTAATTGAGGGGTGATATCAAATCGGTCTATTTTCGGCGTCATATACATAGTTAGCACATTCGTCATAGTTAGCAGCTCCGTATCAAGGTCATCATCAATATCGTCACTATCATCAATATTGATATCGTCACTATCATCAATATCGATATCATCAATAAGATAACCTTTAGGCTTGTCATCCAGGAACTTGTTCGAAAATACCGTAATGAAAGGAACATAGGAGTTTGT
>NW_027519238.1:0-2500 GCF_043159265.1 Tasmannia lanceolata
GTCGTAGAATATTATTCCCGTCAGACTTGAACCTAACTAAAATAACAAAGCTTTGGACAAGCCCCTTTTTTTTCTTTCGCCGAAGTAAATAGATCTAAGAGGTTTGATCCGGATTTTTCTCCCATTCACGTATTACAAATGGATCAGCGGTGAGATTTTTATTCCTTGTCCATTCTTTCCGTTCCGGTATTTTCCATACCACAGCAATTAGGAATAGAGAATCTATATCAAATAAAGTACGATTGGAATACTCGTATCAATTGTTATTTGATTTGATACATTGTAGTCGGTACCGTTGGTGAATTAGGTGAAGGTACGGAGAGAGAGGGATTCGAACCCTCGGTAAACAAAAGCCTACATAGCAGTTCCAATGCTACGCCTTGAACCACTCGGCCATCTCTCCTACATAATCTTATGATTATGACCCAGAAACCGAGTGAATAGCGAGTCATTCATATTATTGTATTATTGCAATACAGGTATGACCAATCAATTCTAAATAGAAAATAGAAAACTTTTCATTAAAGAAAGATCTTCCCTCGAGGATCGAGGGATAAAAAAACATTTTTTTTCTTATCTTTTTCTTATCTTATTAAAAAGATTAAAAAAAAATAGATAGAATCTATCTATTCATGTTTGTCAAGAAGACGATCCCGTCTTATTCTTAGATTTATACTGGATTAAACCAATGAATTGGAACAAGTCAACTGACCCTATTTTATACTATGGTTACATTTAGACTATTATGGTTCCATAGGAATTCCAAAATTCCTTTCTAGTTTCAGATTTCTCAACAACAATTCCTCTCATGAGCTACCCCACAATCTATTACAAATTCATGAATCGTCCCATGGATTTTTTTGATATTTCGATTGCGTGGTGTATACACACTATGCACAAAAAATGGATGGTTATTCTTATTCTATTTTCATCATGGAATGATTCTATTATTTGATTTGATTTTTTTTTTCTTTGGATCATAATCAAATCAAAACTTCTAGAGTCATCAGAATCTGTAGGAAAAACTTCCTTGATTCCTGAGCTTCGATAAAATAGGAATAGTTCCGTTCATTGGTATACTACTTAATATTTATACTTAATACTTAATTTAAATGAAATACAATCGGATTCAAATATTTCCTATCCATCCCTGCCCCAAAGGGACAATTTGAGTGGAAGGTCGACACCTTTTTTTTTAGAATGAGTCCGTTTGTTTTTATGTGATTTCGTACTATACAATTCCTTTGTTTGTGGGATCATTTTCCCTCTAGGGGTAATGAGAAGAATTATGGAATGGATTGTTAACCATGCCTAGATCTCGGATAAATGGAAATTTTATTGATAAGACCTCTTCAATTGTAGCCAATATCTTATTACGAATAATTCCGACAACCTCAGGAGAAAAAGAGGCATTTACCTATTACAGAGATGGTGCGATTTGATTTTTTTTTATTATTATTTATTTATTATTTATGATTTACCGACCTCAGTCTTACGAGAAAGAGACATGATTCGTAATACAAAGAAAAAAGATTTTTGAAATAAACCTATGCTCGGTGAAGGTGAAATTTAGAGATAGAACAATTCCTTCTGTCGTGTATCCCCGATTGATGCAGCCTCAGATGCTTCAATTGTTGATTTGAGTATTGAGCGAAAGGTTACACCTACAGGTTCTGTATTGTAGGTCAATCCGACTCCACTAGGACCAGACCAATAGGCGGCATAGAGGAAGAAGCACTACACCTAGGAATCAACAACGCGAAAACTTTGTTATAAATTACCCCTTTTCCTTATCGGGATCGGGACTAACAAGAATGGTTGGGACAACAAACATCCATCTCGTTCGTACTTTGGATACCCGTATAACCATCGAAGATCGTTGAAGTGACTAATTCCTGGAAATAGGGGGCGTTGAGGACAAAGAAATTGTTGGAGTTACCATTTCTATCTAGCACCAACATGGTTGGTGTTAAGAAAATATAGACCTCTTGCAGGAAGGCTGGCTAGAGATTTCTTGTAAAAACACCAGCCCCTGTCAGTTCATAATGAGAATATTTCAATCTTTTTTGATTCCATGGATTATTCCCCTTATTACTATGCACAGAAGGGAGGAGCCGTATGAGATGAAAGTCTCACGTACGTTTCTGGAACGGAGATTCTTTGAATAGAATGAACGACCGTAACGGATGTCAGCTCAATCCGAAGGAAATTATGCGGAAGCTTTACAAAATTATTATGAAGCTATGCGACTAGAAATTGATCCCTATGATCGAAGTTATATACTCTATAACATAGGCCTTATCCACACAAGCAACGGAGAACATACGAAGGCTTTGGAATATTATTTCCGGGCACTCGAACGAAACCCATTCTTACCACAAGCTTTTAATAATATGGCCGTCATCTGTCATTACGTGCGACTATCTCCACTATAGAAAGAAGGAAAGAAAGATCAAACCTCCTAGTAAATACTAGAAAAAAATAGGCTTTCTACATATGC
>NW_027519238.1:22500-25617 GCF_043159265.1 Tasmannia lanceolata
CGAGTATCCGGGAAAAAGCAGAATATTTGATGGAAGAACAGGAGATCCTTTTGAACAACCTGTTATAATAGGAAAGTCCTATATCCTGAAATTAATTCATCAAGTTGATGATAAAATCCACGGACGCTCCAGTGGACATTATGCACTTGTTACACAACAACCCCTTAGAGGAAGGGCCAGGCAAGGGGGGACAACGAGTAGGAGAAATGGAAGTTTGGGCTCTAGAGGGATTTGGTGTTGCTCATATTTCACAAGAGATGCTTACTTATAAATCTGATCATATTAGAGCTCGTCAGGAAGTACTTGGTACTACGATCATTGGAGGAACAATACCTAACCCCGAGGATGCTCCAGAATCTTTTCGATTACTCGTTCGAGAACTACGATCTTTGGCTCTGGAACTGAATCATTTCCTTGTATCTGAGAAGAACTTCCAGATTCATAGGAAGGAAGCTTGATCGGAATGAATCAGAATTTATATTCTATAATATGATCGACAGGTATAAACATCAACAACTTCGAATTGGATCAGTTTCTCCTCAACAAATAAGTGCTTGGGCTAACAAAATACTACCTAATGGAGAGATAGTTGGAGAGGTGACAAAACCCTATACTTTTCATTACAAAACCAATAAACCGGAAAAAGATGGATTGTTTTGTGAAAGAATTTCTGGACCTATAAAAAGTGGAATTTGTGCTTGTGGAAATTATCGAGTGATCGGAGATGAAAAAGAAGACCCGAAATTTTGTGAACAATGCGGAGTCGAATTTGTTGATTCTCGGATACGAAGATATCAAATGGGATACATCAAACTGGCATGTCCAGTGACTCATGTGTGGTATTTTAAACGTCTTCCTAGTTATATCGCGAATCTTTTAGATAAACCCCTTAAGGAATTAGAAAGCCTAGTATACTGCGATGTGTGATTTGATCGAAATTATGAGTTTACAGATTCGGAATGAGAAACTGTCATCCCATTTAATCCGATTGGGATGCCCCTGGCTCTGACATGTCTCCTGGGAGAGGAAGAAGAAGAACATGAAGCTCAGAATTATGGGTGTATTCAATACTTCCAAATAAAGGGGGAATTGATCCATGGTCGATTCCGTAACATATAAATAGGAATTGCTAGCTGTACCTCGTGAAAAAAAAAAAAGAATTCTTTCTTGGAATTAGCCACTCCATTTCTTTTAGAAATAAATTCTGTTTTCTGTTCAAGTAAACAAATATGACATGGGTTACAGGAATCTATCCATCGCATATATGCTTCAAGGGACATCATAGCATAACCGTCGAGGTGAAGTAGGGACCTAAAAGATCGAATGGAACGATACATAGACAAGTAAATCCCCTTATGAGTTCCAAGGTATTCCTTTAAGGGGATTCATCATTCGAGGGGACGTAGGCTACTCAACAATTTCACATTTTATTTATGTCGTAATTGAATAATGAATAAGTAATTCCGAAAATAAAATATAAAGTAAAAATGAATCAATGAAATATAGGTTGGTTCTCACTGGGAACTTGAGTAAGGAGTAGATTTTTATGGGGGTTTCTAGAACAAAATTTGAAAGTGAGACCCCCTTTATTTATTATTTATTTGGTGTAACTACTTGAGCCGGATGAGAGGAAACCTTCATGTCCGGTTTTTAAGGGGGGGATCCTATAGGAACCTATCCCAATTTTTCTTTTGCTAGGCCCATAGTTAAAAAACCGACTTTCTTACGATTACGAGGTTCATTCGAATATGAAATACAATCCCGGAAATATAGCATCCCACTTTTTTTTACTACCCAAGGCTTCGATACATTTCGAAATCGAGAAATCTCTACTGGAGCAAGTGCTATCAGAGAACAATTAGCCGATCCAGATTTGCGAATTATTACAGATCATTCATTGGTGGAATGGAAGGAATTAGGGGAAGAAAGGTACACTGGGAATGAATGGGAAGATAGAAAAGTTGGAAGAAGAAAGGATTTTTTGGTTAGACGCATGGAATTAGCTAAGCATTTTGTTCGAACAAATGTAGAACCAGAACGGATGGTTTTGTGCCTATTACCAGTTCTTCCTCCGGAGTTGAGACCAATCATTCAGATAGATGGGGGTAAACCAATGAGTTCGGATATTAATGAACTCTATCGAAGAGTTATCTATCGGAACAATACTCTTACCGATCCATTAACAACAAGTAGATCTACGCCAGGGGAATCAGTAATGTGTCAGGAGAAATTGGTACAAGAAGCCGTAGATACACTTCTTGATAATGGGATCCGCGGGCAACCAATGAGGGATGGTCATAATAAAGTTTACAAGTCGTTTTCAGATGTAATTGAAGGCAAAGAGGGAAGATTTCGTGAGACTCTACTTGGTAAACGGGTCGATTATTCGGGGCGTTCCGTCATTGTCGTGGGCCCTTCGCTTTCATTACATCGATGTGGATTACCTCGAGAAATAGCAATAGAACTTTTCCAGACATTTGTAATTCGTGGTCTAATCAGACAACATATTGCTTCCAACATAGGGATTGCAAAAAGTAAAATTCGGGAAAAAGAACCAATTGTATGGGAAATACTTCAAGAAGTTATGCAAGGGCACCCCATATTGCTGAATAGAGCACCCACCCTGCATAGATTAGGCATACAGGCGTTCCAACCTATTTTAGCGGAGGAACGTGCTATTTGTTTACATCCATTAGTTCGTAAGGGATTCAATGCAGACTTTGATGGGGATCAAATGGCTGTTCATGTACCTTTATCTTTGGAAGCTCAAGCAGAGGCTCGTTTACTTATGTTTTCTCATATGAATCTCTTGTCTCCAGCTATTGGGGATCCCATTTCCATACCAACCCAAGATATGCTTATTGGACTCTATGTATTAACCATCGGAAATCGTCGAGGTATTTGTGCAAATAGGTATAATCCATGGAATCACAGAAACTATCAAAATGAAACAGTTTACGAGTATAATAATAACTATAAGTATACGAAAGAAAAAGAACCCTATTTTTGTAGTTCCTATGATGCACTTGGAGCTTACCGGCAGAAACGAATCAATTTAGATAGTCCTTTGTGGCTCCGGTGGCGACTAGATCAACGTTTCATTGCCCCAAGAGAAGT
>NW_027519239.1:0-2500 GCF_043159265.1 Tasmannia lanceolata
TTCATGATTCCTTTATCAATCCTTAGATACTTGAAGAAGCGCGAGATTGATGAACCTAGTCTATAATCGATTCATTTGCGACTTTTCCGAGTCATTGGAATAGCTTATTTGGCTAATGACTTATTTTGTTCCGTATTGAGTATTGAGAATCTAATTAAAGACCTTTCTTTAATTTAGTTGTTCGAGAAAGAGTTGGATCCTTCATGATTGATTGTCCCGAACAATCTGTTGAAGATGTAGATGTAAAGAAGTGTTAAGTAATTCGTTTATTCGTCTTTTTTAGAAATGTGTTTCATTCATACGGTCGAATATGGGGTAAGATTGAATCTTTGTCTTTGCTTGTGGGGCCTTCTCTAGATGAATACCTATCCATCCATATATATATCAAAATATCTATAATATAGATATCAAAATATATATCAAAATCAAAATATAGATATAAATATCTATTTATATATATAATTTATATATATATAAATATAAAAGTATGGACTGCTGTGTACCGATTGAGCGTACCGATTGAGCCAATGACTATTCCGGATTCCATATTGAATCAATTCCATACCGGTTCAAAATTAGAGGAATGTTATGGTAAAACTTCGTTTGAAACGATGTGGTAGAAAGCAACGTGCGACTTGAAAGACATGATCGGCTGTGGATTCTTGCATCCACCATTTTATATATCAATGAAGATGCTCTTGGCTCGACATAGTTTGTTCTGTTCTACTAGGACCCCCCAAAATTGGGGGTTGTAAATAGTACATGATGTAGCTCGAGTATAAAGTATTGATTCATTTATCAAGGGGAAGGATCTAGGGTTAGTGCCAATCAATAAGTTGGAACAACTTCGTAAGTATATCTTCGATATAGAAATCCAAAGGTTCAAATTCCAACAAGTTTCGAATAAAAAAAAACAAAGTAAAATTTGCCGGAATTGGTAAAACTATTTTGATCAAAAGTGTATTACAGGGGAATCAATCGTTCGTATGATTCTTTCAATAGAAAGAAATAACAAAAGGTATGTTGCGACCATTTTGAAACGATTAAGGATCACCGAAGTAATGTCTAAACCCAATGATTCAAAGCAAAGATAAAGGATACCGGAACAAGGAAACACCATTTTCAATTGTCTCAACAACTGGAACTAGATCAGAATGAGGAAGAAAAAGAGATTCTAGGCGGGACAAATAAAAGAGGTTAGAGACGGCTCAACAAATGTCCAAGGATTTCCCTTTAAGCTCTTTGAGAATTGCCCAACTTGAGTTATGAGTACGAATGATATTTCTTTTTTTTTTTCAGGAAAGGAAAGGAAGGAAGAACAAAAAAAACGACTCAACTTATAGTCTAATTGATGATTTTATGGATACATTTGTCACTATATGATATGCATAGCATAAATTCAAACTCGAATCATTCTTTCTCGAGCCGTATGAGGAGAAAACCTCCTATACGTTTCTAGGGGGGGCATTGTTCATCTATATCTATCCCAATGAGTCATCTATCGAATCATTGCGATTGATGTTCGATCCCAAAGAGAAGGAAGAGATCTTCGTAAAGTGGGTTTTTACGATCCGATAAAGAATCAAACTTATTCAAACGTTCCTGCTATTCTATATTTCCTTGAAAAAGGCGCTCAACCTACAGGAACTGTTCATGATATTTCAAAGAAGGCAGAGGTCTTTAAGGAACTTCGAATTAATCAAACGAAATGAAATAAATGAAATAAACAAAAAAGGGGGGTGCCCAGTATCTTATCGAGCTTTGTGTAATTCTTTCTCCACCACTCCGATTTTTCTTACTCTATTCATACCTATTCACTATTGCTCCTCTATAATCCCATATCAGATAACGATAACGAAAAAAAATCTTTTTTTATTGATATGAGACAGATAGAAAAAAAAATCTCGAGTGAATAGATGAAATAATCGGATCTAGAAAATGATGGTATGGGATTACCATCAATCGGATTGTTTTCGTTGGGACTCCACCAACAAACAAGGGGTCAATCTTGTTTATTGTACCTCTATTGAATAAACTAGAGATTTTTTTCCTACTTTTTTTTTTTTCTTATTTATTCCCCCATCCACACTTCATTTCTGATCTGTGTAGTGTCAATCCAACACAAGTACTTATTTTCTTTAATTGAATTTGTTTTCTCAACCAACATTCAATTCATATTGACAATGTTGTATCGATCAAATATAATTTGATCGTGGATAAATAGATCCATTTATCCCAGCCTCATAAGTTTGTTTCTTTATTTCTTTACTTTATTTCAATTTCACTCAAATGGTGAGTTCGCCAGATTCGCTGCGACACAAGAAGTATCTTCTTAATGAAAAATGAAAAAAAAAAATATTGATAAAAATATGGATGATCCATAAATTTTGGCATCCATCTATATTGATCCGGGAATTCGTTGTATTTTCATCTAATCTGTTCATTTTGATGTTCATAATTGATCATCAAATTTTCTTTTAGATTTGTTTGTTACTAGTTC
>NW_027519240.1:0-12500 GCF_043159265.1 Tasmannia lanceolata
AAATAAAAACATTAGTGAAAATAAAAACATTAGTGAAAATCAAAAAAAAGATCTTCGTATATCATCTAATCAAAAAGAATATCTTGAATTAGAGAACCGAAATAAAGAAAAAGAAGAAGAACAGCCGGGCCAAGGGGATATTAGATCAGATGCACGAAACCAAGAGAATCTTGAATCAGATGCACAAAAAAAAAAAAAATATGTTGAAAAGGATTACGCGGAATCAGACATTAAAAAAAGGAGAAAGAAAAGAAAATACAAGAGCAACAGAGAAGCAGAACTAGAGTTCTTCCTAAAAAGATATTTGCTTTTTCAATTGAGATGGGACGATTCTTTGAATCAAAGAATGATCAATAATATCAAGGTATATTGCCTCCTGCTTAGACTGATAAATCCAAGGGAAATTGCTATATCCTCTATTCAAAGAGGAGAAATGCGCCTGGACGTAATGTTGATTCAGAAGGATCTCACTCTTACGGAATTGATAAAAAGGGGAATATTTATTATTGAACCAGCCCGCCTGTCTATAAAACGGGATGGACAATTTATTATGTATCAAACCATAGGCATTTCATTGGTCCATAAGAGTAAACACCAAACTAATCGAGAACGTCGAGAAAAAAATATGTTGATGAGAATTCTTTCAATGGATCTATTGCACAACATGGAAAGATGCTTATGAATGGAGATGAAAATCATTATGATTTTCTTGTTCCTGAAAATATTCTATCTCCTAGACGTCGTAGAAAATTGAGAATTTTAATGTGTTTCAATTTCAGTAATGAGAATATTGTGGATATAAATCCAGTATTTTTCAATGAGAATAACGTAAAGAACTCTGGGCAATTTTTGGATGAGGACAAGTGTCTTGATACAGATACAAATAAATTCATTCAATTCAAATTATTTCTTTGGCCCAATTATCGATTAGAAGATTTAGCTTGTATGAATCGCTATTGGTTTGATACGAATAATGGCAGTCGTTTCAGTATGTCAAGAATATATATGTATCCACGATTCAGAATTAGTTAATGGTACATTTTATATACATCATGTATCATAGCCGATATATGAAGACAGACAGGTGTACACACACGTTGTGTTACATTACATTCTGACACATGATACTGATTCAATGACGTATCAATTGGACCTAGGAATGAATCAACAGAATCTTCTTAAACCCAAATCATTCTCTTTCGTGGGTCCAGAAATGTACCATCCCTTTCTATGTATTGTATCCGAATCAAATTACAAATTAAATTGGATTTATTAATTCAATTTAAATAGAAAAAGTTATTATATGAATAAATCCAGATTATTGTGTGTACCAGATCGAAATGACTGGCATTATCATTTTATTATTATTCCTGATCGGTAAAATCCATATTTGTGGGAACGAAAGAAAAAAAAAAAGAGAGAAGAATTATTCTTTTTTATGGTAAAAAATTTATTTATCTCGGTTATTCCGCAAGAAGAAAAAGAAAAAAACAAAGGGTCTGTTGAATTTCAAGTATTCAATTTCACCAATAAGATACGGAGACTTACTGCACATTTTGAATTTCACAGAAAAGACTATTTATCTCAGAGAGGTCTGCGAAAAATTCTGGGAAAACGTCAACGGCTGCTGGCTTATTTGTCAAAAAAAAATAGAGTACGTTATAAGGAATTAATTGGTCAGTTGGATATTCGGGAGCCAAAAAATCGTTAATTTGAGGATTCATTTGAATTTTTTGGTTTATTAGATCTTGAATTTTGATGAACTTTGTTTCGTTTTCAACAATTCATGGAATAATGAATCGGGGAAGAAAGCATATGACTGTACCGGCTACAAAAAAAGACCTCATGATAGTCAATATGGGCCCTCACCACCCATCAATGCATGGTGTTCTTCGACTCATTGTTACTCTAGATGGTGAAGATGTTATTGACTGTGAACCTATATTGGGTTATTTACACAGAGGAATGGAAAAAATTGCGGAAAACCGAACAATTATACAATATCTGCCGTATGTAACACGTTGGGATTATTTAGCTACTATGTTCACAGAGGCAATAACGGTAAATGCCCCCGAACAATTGGGAAATATTCAAGTACCTAAAAGAGCCAGTTATATCAGAGTTATTATGCTGGAGCTAAGTCGTATAGCTTCTCATTTGTTATGGCTTGGGCCTTTTATGGCAGATATCGGTGCACAGACTCCTTTCTTCTATATTTTCCGAGAGAGAGAATTGCTATATGATCTATTCGAAGCTGCCACAGGTATGCGAATGATGCATAATTATTTCCGTATCGGAGGAGTAGCTGCTGATCTACCTCACGGATGGATAGATAAATGTTTGGATTTCTGCGATTATTCTTTAACAGGAGTTGTTGAATATCAAAAGCTTATTACGCGGAATCCTATTTTTTTGGAACGAGTTGAAGGAGTGGGCATTATTGGTGGAGAGGAAGCAATAAATTGGGGTTTATCGGGACCAATGCTACGAGCTTCCGGAATCCAATGGGATCTTCGTAAAGTTGATCATTATGAGTGTTACGATGAATTCGATTGGGAAGTCCAATGGCAAAAAGAAGGAGACTCATTAGCTCGTTATTTAGTACGAATCAGTGAAATGACGGAATCTATAAAAATTCTTCAACAGGCTCTGGAAGGAATTCCGGGGGGACCCTATGAGAATTTAGAAGTACGACGCTTTGATAGAGCAAAGGATTCTGAATGGAACGATTTTGAATACCGATTCATTAGTAAAAAACCTTCTCCCACCTTTGAATTGTTAAAACAAGAACTTTATGTGAGAGTAGAAGCCCCAAAAGGAGAATTAGGAATTTTTCTGATAGGAGATAATAGTGTTTTTCCCTGGAGATGGAAAATTCGTCCACCGGGTTTCATAAATTTGCAAATTATTCCTCAGCTAGTTAAAAGAATGAAATTGGCTGATATCATGACGATACTAGGTAGTATAGATATCATTATGGGAGAAGTTGATCGTTGAAATGATAATTGATACGACAGAAGTACAAGCTATCAATTCTTTTTCCAGATCGGAATCTTTAAAAGAAGGCTATGGCCTTATAGGGACGCTTGTCCCTATTTTTACTCCCGTATCGGGGATCACAATAGGGGTACTCGTGATTGTGTGGTTAGAAAGAGAAATATCCGCAGGGATACAACAACGTATTGGGCCTGAATATGCTGGTCCCTTGGGAATTCTTCAAGCTCTAGCGGATGGGACAAAACTGCTTTTCAAAGAGGATCTTCTCCCATCTAGAGGAGATATTCGTTTATTCAGTATCGGGCCATCCATAGCGGTCATATCAATTCTACTAAGTTATTCAGTAATTCCTTTTGGCTATCGCCTTGTTCTAGCCGATCTCGGTATAGGTGTTTTTTTGTGGATCGCCATTTCCAGTATTGCTCCTATTGGACTTCTTATGTCAGGATATGGATCGAATAATAAATATTTCAGGTGGTCTACGAGCTGCTGCTCAATCTATTAGTTATGAAATACCATTAACTCCATGTGTGTTATCAATATCTCTACGTGTGATTCGTTGCAACATTAACTGTTATTTCTTTCCTTTATTTCTAGGAAAGAGGTTGAATGTATTGAATAGATATCTTGATTTTTTTATTCACCATTTAGGTTGATGAACTAAACGAGATGGTTATATGAGTGAAACAAAACAGCTTATGAATTCGCAGTAAGAAGATTGATTCTCATTCCCTATGTACGAGAGGAAAGTGTAAGTAAAGATAAGCGGTGGAAACTGTTTACCCCAAGATTGGTTGATTAGTCATCATGACTTGAAGCGGGTGCAAAAGATCAACTGTATGGAGTTTCTACAATTGTTATTGTATGCATTATCATATCGGGAATCAATCAAAAATGAGTGGACGGTTAGGAACACCAAGGTACACAAAGGATTCGTCATGGAAATAATGTAAGGTATCAAAAACCAAAGGGATATTTTTGCATAAAAGGAATCATAATGAGGGCTTTAAGTTGGTAGAAATGATCAAGCAGTACTTCCCCATGATTCCGATCCAGAGTATGCTCCTATCCACTGATTAAAGAAATGACTATCGGGAACGAAGTAATCCTTTATTTTTTTTTTGAGAATCCCCTCTTCTGCGAAAGAAGAACAGGAACGAAAGAAATGGAATGCAATAGGAAAAATAAATAGTAATAGATCTTTCTTTATTCTTTCTTTCCTCCATCCCATCCGTATTAATACAGATAGGCTTCTTATCATGATTCATGAAATGAACTAATGTAGAGTGTCTAATTCTTTTTCGTAATCGAAAGATATGGGTAGAAATATCTATTGATACAACGAGTATTTTATTGAAAGATTAAGCTATTACTGAACAAAGATAAATTGTAATATTAATTATAAAATAAATTATGAGAGCAATTCGGAAGCACTTTGAATTTGTTATTATAGCAGACAGAATTCCATTGGTCTAATTAGGGACTCCCTGATGCATCTTTACTCTATTCACTCTCAAAAAATGCCGAGGTAATACTGAATCAGTCCTTAGATTTATTTGTGGCCATCGAGGAGCCGTATGAAGCTGAGGTCTCATGTACGGTTCTGAAATAGCGATGGGAACAGTGATGTTATCATCGACTATGATTATCTAACAGTTCAAGTACAATTGATATAGTTGAGGCACAGTCAAAATATGGGTTTTGGGGATGGAATCTGTGGCGTCAACCCATAGGGTTTATAGTTTTTATAATTTCTTCCCTAGCAGAATGTGAGAGATTACCTTTTGATTTACCAGAAGCAGAAGAAGAATTAGTAGCGGGTTATCAAACCGAATATTCAGGTATCAAATTTGGTTTATTTTACGTTGCTTCTTACCTAAATCTACTAGTTTCTTCATTATTTGTAACAGTTCTTTACTTGGGCGGGTGGAATCTCTCTATTCCGTACATATTCATTCCTGAACTTTTCGGAATAAATAAAACGGGGGGAGTATTTGGAACAACGATTGGTATCCTTATTACATTAGCTAAAGCTTATTTGTTCCTGTTCATTCCTATCACAACAAGATGGACTTTACCTAGGATGAGAATGGACCAACTATTAAATCTTGGATGGAAATTTCTTTTACCCATTTCTCTGGGTAATCTATTATTGACAACTTCTTCCCAACTCCTTTCACTGTAACAGTATATGATACTCTAGATTCATAACCTCCCTTAAGCAAGAGAAAGAAATATCAAATTATTCATGGATAGCCACGATATGTTCCCTATGATGACTGGGTTCATGAATTATGGTCAACAAACAGTACGAGCTGCAAGGTACATTGGTCAAAGTTTCATGATTACCTTATCCCACGCGAATCGTTTACCTATAACTATTCAATATCCTTATGAAAAATCGATCACATCAGAGCGTTTCCGTGGTCGAATCCACTTTGAATTTGATAAATGCATTGCTTGTGAAGTATGTGTTCGTGTATGTCCCATAGATCTACCCGTTGTTGATTGGAGATTGGAAACAGATATTAGAAAGAAACGGTTGCTTAATTATAGTATTGATTTTGGAATCTGTATATTTTGTGGTAACTGCGTCGAGTATTGTCCAACAAACTGTCTATCAATGACTGAAGAATATGAACTTTCCACTTATGATCGTCACGAATTGAATTATAATCAAATTGCTTTGGGTCGGTTACCAATGTCAGTAATTGGGGATTACACAATTCGAACAATTATGAATTCGACTCAAATTAAAATAACCACAGATAAACCCCTTGATTCAATAACGATTACCAATGACTAAGATTCATTTTTGATCTAAAGGAGTGAAGCTTCTTTCATTTTGGTTGGTCAGTAACTACAAATCATAACTATTGATTGGTGAGAATCGCGGCTTGATTTGGATTTAGAATATATGAATATAGTCATGATGATTTCGGAATATCAAACTCCGAACTACTCTTTCGGATACAGAAGTGGAATTAGTCCAATAACTGTATCTACCTCAATCCAGACCCCATTACGATTCAATTAGAAACGTATCATATACAAGAAAAAAACAAGGTAACCTCTTTTTTCCTGGCTGGGTCAGTAAGGTCATGAAATATTTCAACTTTTTTTTATCTCTTATTTTATACATAATGGATTTACCTGGGCCAATACATGATATTCTTTTAGTATTTTTGGGATCAGGTCTTATACTAGGGGGTCTAGGAGTGGTATTACTTACCAATCCCATTTTTTCTGCCTTTTCATTGGGATTGGTTCTTGTTTGTATATCCTTATTCCATATTCTATCTAACTCCTATTTTGTAGCTGCTGCACAGCTCCTTATTTACGTGGGAGCTGTAAATGTCTTAATCATATTTGCTGTGATGTTCATGAATGGTTCAGAATATTACAATGATTTCTATCTTTGGACCGTTGGAGATGGGGTCACTTCACTGGTTTGTACAAGTATTCTTTTTTCACTAATTACTACTATTTCAGATACGTCATGGTATGGGATTATTTGGACTACAGGATCAAACCAGATTATAGAGCAGGACCTGATAAGTAATGTTCAACAAATTGGGATTCATTTATCAACAGATTTTTATCTTCCATTTGAACTCATTTCTATAATTCTTTTAGTTGCCTTGATAGGTGCAATTGCTATGGCTCGTCAGTAATAAATACTTAGAATTAGAAATGAATTAGAAATCCAAAATAAAATTAAAATAAATTTAAAATAAAAATAAATAAGGCCTTGTTCTGTCTTCTTGTATTGTTATTACATCCATTTTGCTTCAATTCAATTTATATATTTATTGTTCATATATTAAATTAAAAAGGGTTTTGTTTTAGTTCGATCCATTACCAATACCTTCCTTTGTTCCGTACTTGTTTTATATTCGAGTCAATCAGTGAAATTGTTGTTCATATTGAAATGAATCGAGATTGATGAGGAGTTGGTCAATGATGCTCGAGCATGTACTTATTTTGAGTGCCTATTTATTTTCTATTGGTATTTATGGATTGATCACAAGTCGAAATATGGTTAGAGCACTTATGTGTCTTGAGCTTATACTGAATGCGGTTAATATGAATCTCGTAACGTTTTCTGATTTATTTGATAGTCGACAATTAAAAGGAGACATTTTCTCGATCTTTGTTATAGCTATTGCAGCCGCTGAAGCAGCTATTGGGCCAGCTATTGTTTCGTCGATCCATCGTAACAGAAAATCAACTCGTATCAATCAATCGAACTTGTTGAATAAATAGTCATAATGATATAAAAAAAGACAGATATATATAATATTATATTCACCAATTAAAATTAGCATATATGACTCGTATGACCATGTTTGCTGAAACGTAAGAAATCAAAGTATCTTGGTCCTCTTTCCTAAACAGATCCAGAGGTAAATTGATTCTAAAAAAAAATCAATTCTGGTAAACTACTGATTCATCTGGTATCTACAATATATGATTCATTTACTACCGATTTTACCAGATCGAAAATTGATAACGTTCAAAAAATTGATAGACACAATGTCACATTCAGTAAAGATTTATGATACATGTATAGGATGTACTCAATGTGTACGAGCCTGCCCCACAGATGTATTGGAAATGATACCTTGGGACGGATGTAAAGCTAAGCAAATTGCTCCTGCTCCAAGAACAGAAGACTGTGTAGGTTGTAAGAGATGTGAATCCGCTTGTCCAACAGATTTCTTGAGTGTCCGGGTTTATTTATGGCATGAGACAACTCGCAGCATGGGTCTAGCTTATTGATACGTTCCGTAAAACTCTACTTGAATCCATTTGATTCTTCTTTACCGACAAAAACCCGTACTCGAGAAAATATATTATTTCGAGCGCGGGTTTTTATGGTCAAAGTCTATCTTGTCTTTACCACGAGTTATTTTCCTTGGTTAACAATAATTGTTGTTTTTCCAATATCCGCGGGTTCATCAATTTTCTTTCTCCCTCATAGAGGAAATAAGGTGGTGAGATGGTATACTATATGCATCTGCTTGTTAGAACTCCTTCTAACGACCTATGCATTCTGTTATCATTTCCAATTGGACGATCCATTAATCCAATTGGAGGAGGATTATAAATGGATAAATATTTTGTATTTTCACTGGAGACTCGGGATCGATGGACTTTCCATCGGACCCATTTTACTGACGGGATTCATCACTACTTTAGCTACTTTAGCGGCTTGGCCAGTTACTAGAGATTCGCGATTGTTCCATTTCCTGATGTTAGCAATGTACAGCGGTCAAATAGGATCATTTTCTTCTCGAGACCTTTTACTTTTTTTCATCATGTGGGAGTTAGAATTAATTCCTGTTTACCTACTTTTATCCATGTGGGGAGGTAAGAAACGTCTGTACTCAGCTACAAAGTTCATTTTGTACACTGCGGGGGGTTCCATTTTTCTCTTAATGGGAGTTCCAGGTATGGGTTTATATGGTTCCAATGAACCAACATTAAATTTTGAAACATCAGCTAATCGATCGTATCCCGCGGCATTGGAAATAATATTCTATTTTGGCTTCTTTATTGCTTATGCTGTCAAATCACCGATTATACCCCTACATACATGGTTACCAGATACCCATGGAGAAGCACATTACAGTACATGTATGCTTCTAGCTGGAATTTTATTAAAAATGGGAGCATATGGATTGGTTCGGATCAATATGGAATTATTACCCCATGCTCATTCTATATTTTCTCCCTGGTTGATGATAGTCGGAACGATTCAAATAATCTATGCAGCTTCAACTTCTCCCGGTCAACGCAATTTAAAAAAGCGAATAGCCTATTCCTCCGTATCTCATATGGGTTTCACAATTATCGGAATTGCTTCCATAACTGATATGGGACTCAATGGAGCCATTTTACAAATCATTTCTCATGGATTTATTGGTGCTGCACTCTTTTTCTTGGCAGGAACGAGTTACGATAGAATACGTCTTGTTTATCTCGATGAAATGGGAGGAATAGCTACCCCAATGCCAAAAATATTTACCATGTTAAGTAGCTTCTCGATGGCTTCGCTTGCACTGCCAGGAATGAGTGGTTTTGTTGCAGAATTGGTAGTCTTTTTTGGAATAATTACCAGCCCAAAATACCTTTTAATGCCAAAAATACTAATTACTTTTGTAATGGCAATTGGAATGATATTAACTCCTATTTATTCATTATCTATGTTACGCCAGATGTTCTATGGATACAAACTATTCAATGTTACAAACTCCTACTTTGTGGATTCTGGACCGCGAGAACTATTTGTTTCGATCTGTATCTTTCTACCCGTAATAGGTATCGGTATTTATCCCGATTTCGTTCTCTCACTATCAGTTGAGAAGGTAGAAGCTATTCTATCTAATTACTTTCATAAATAGTTTTCATAAATAAGAAATAAAGTCAAATAATCCTGTGATTTACAAAATCGGTCGCTGTACACTGAAAAAAAAAAAATGAAGTGAATTGGAATTGTAATCAGATACATCTGGAGTTTTTGAGAACCATTTGAATTACTACTTGATTCAAATGGTTCTCAAAAACTCACACTAATTTTCGTTATATATTGGAGATTGATGTTCCCATGTATTCTTCAAGTCCCTTCTTCAATTCGCTGTTAATGTGAATGAACCATAACTATGTAGTCCTATTCCTAATAGATTGACCCCAAAATAGCATATCCAAATTATAAGAAATCCGATAGAAGCTACAATTGCCGAATTAACACCTTGCAAACTTTGATTTGTTCTAGTATGTAAATAAATCGCGAATATGGTCCAAGTAATAAATGCCCAAGTTTCCTTGGGGTCCCAATTCCAATAAGACCCCCATGCCTCATTAGCCCATACTGCTCCCGAAAGAATACCTATGGTTGAAAAGATAAACCCTAGACTAATGACACGATAACTCCAATGATCCAATCGCCGAGTCAATCGATACCTGTGATAATTTCTAAATGAAGGAAAAGAAGTGTTTTGTAAAACACTTCTTTTCTCATTCAAGTATTGGATCTCACCAAAGGAAAATGTCCCAATTAATAAATGATTGGTTTTAACAACAATATCTGTGTTTTTTCGAAATGTGATGACTAGAAAAGCTACTGATAATAACGCTCCACATAAAAGAGCTGCATAGCTCAATAACATCATACTTACGTGCATCATTAACCACTGGGATTGTAGGGCGGGTACTAATATTGCGGATTGATGCATTTCAGTTAAAAGACCTGAAGTGGCAAAGCCTTGGGTAAAAATAGCACTTGGCCCAGTTATTGCGCTTAAATTATTTTTATGGTTCCCCACTTTAGGAACCATATGAATAATGGAGAAACTCCATGAAAGGAACATTAATGATTCATATAAATCACTTAACGGGAAATGTCTCAAATAAATCCAACGAGTTATTAATAATCCTGTTATACAGAAAAAAGTAGCTATAATGCCTTTTTCTGATGAATCACATATTCCTACGATTTGATGGACTAATAAATCCATCAAATGAATCGTAATAACAATTGAAATGATCGAAAAAGATATGTGAGTTAATATATGTTCTAAAGTCGCAAATATCATAAAAAATTATTTTGTAAAAAAAAAAAGGGGGGGTGTGTGTTCCTCAATTATGGAATGGAAATAAGGAAAGGAATTGAATTCCTTATAAGATAGGATTTATCTTGCCCCTTTTAGGGGATGCCGCCACTCGGATTCGAACCGAGATGCTCTAGCACTGCTTCCTAAGAGCAGCGTGTCTACCGATTTCACCATGGCGGCTTGATCGAAATAATAATAGCCCATACTATGTTCAATCGTCGAGATTGATGGATTCAATCCAATCGATCTTAGGAAAGATTAGAATCGATGAATCAAAAAACTCGTTCAAATAAATATTTGAACGTTCAATAATACTTAACTTAGTATAGTGGTATGGTGTCAGTTTTAACAATCATTTTCACGGAGTATAAGTCCCCCTGGACCAGTTGGAACTAGAGGGTTATGTCCTCAGTCGAGGTATACAACTAAAAATTGTCCTTTTTTTTCTATCTCATTTTTTTTTTATGATTCATTTCTCATTTATCTCATTTCATGGATCCGACATAAAAATGAGATTTTTGTTATTGTGAAAGCGAATTGATGGGGAAAGTTACAATCCCCATCTCGCAAATTATAAAAATCTAATAGAATACCATTCTAGAATACTATAAGGAATGAAAAGTGAAACCTTTATCTTCTATCTAATGACTTCTTTTTTTTTTTTTCAAACAAAACAAAACGGAAATCAATCGTTTTTAGAACTCAATTAGACAGGCGAATTATTATTCTACATACCACAACATCCAGTTCTATCTCATATTGATGAGTTCCAAAATTCGTTAATGTAAAATGTAAATTATTCATCTTCTAAATCATCCAATTCATCGAGTCATGTCGATTCATTCAGATTATTCCGCGGCTTTATTACTTGTTTGTTGCACAAAAAAACTTTTTGAATGCCCGGTAGAAATAGATTTAGCTAAGGATAAAGCTTTTATCGCGGCCCAATATCCCTTTCTCTTCCAAATATTTTTGCGAATACGCTTTTTTGACATAGAAGTACGTTTCTTTGGAACTGCCATTTTAAAAGAAAGAGGTTTCTCATTTTTATAGTTGGATGTGAAAGACATGTATTGTATTGTTCAAAATAAATCGTTCTTTCTATCCATTATCTATATCTATTCCATAGTGGATACTTCCTTCATAACATAAAAAATACAGATATGTGCGCATCACATATAGTATAACTAGGGATGAAAAAAAAAAAAGGGTTCCAATTTATATCTCAGTCTATTTATATATCGTCATGTTACATTTAATAAATCAAATCAAAAAACTTAAGAACCCATACATTTTACCCTTACCTAATTTAAGAAAACAATAATATAAAATTTTTTCGATTAATTGATCAAACTCGAGAATGGAGTACCCATAATTTAAATTCAAATGAGATCATGTAGTTAATCTCTTAAACGATACATTACTTGATAAAGGTCATTTTAGTAATTTATTATTTCAGCTCTATGCGAAATGACGAGTATCGTAGGATTTTCCATAAAATATGTTTGTTTTATTTGACTAGAAGCCAATCAATCAGTTCCAGAATGAATTAGTCAATGACTCCAAATAAACTAACTAAAATAACTAGGTGTTATTTTATTAGGTCGAGTTATTGGTGGATCCTATAATTCATATCAGAATCAAGTACTATTTTGGTGTAATTCTTTTTCCTTATTACTATATGGATATAAATCACCGTAATAGTGGAATGATTGAAAATCTCATATTCTGTATCTCAATAAATATCTTAGTTAATCACTAGGTAGTCATTTTTAAGCAGTAACTTGGTTATTTGAACAATTGTAACTTCTTGATTTGAATTTTTCAAATATCTGGGAAAGAATCAGAATAATGAAGAATTCAAAATAATATTTGAGTTTTTATATC
>NW_027519241.1:27500-29402 GCF_043159265.1 Tasmannia lanceolata
TTGAAATTTCTATTCGATGCAGTTAAAACTGATCCAAACGATCAAACTATTAGAAATAAATCCATTGGAATAAAGGAAATCGGTAAAAAGGTTCCTCGATGGTCATATAAATTGACCGACGATTTGAAAGAACAAGAGGCGGAAAATGAGGAAGGATCGACGGAGGATCCTGGTATTCGTTCAAGAAAAGCCAAACGTGTGGTAATTTATACTGATAACGATCAGAATATCAATACTCATACTAGTACTAATACTAATAATGATAGTGATCAAGCGGAAGAAGTGGCTTTGATACGTTACTCACAACAATCGGATTTTCGTCGGGATCTAATCAAAGGATCCATGCGCGCTCAAAGACGTAAAACAGTGACTTGGGAAATGTTTCAAACAAATGTGCATTCCCCGCTTTTTTTGGACAGAATAGACAAAACATTTTTTTTCTCTTTTGATATCTCTGGAATGATTAATCCACTTTTTAGGAATTGGATAGGAAAGGATCCGCAACTCAAAACCTCAGATTCTGAGGAGGAAGAGGCAAAAGAAAAAGAGAAAAAAAAGAAAGAGCAAAAAGAGGAGAATGAACGGATAGCAATATCAGAAACTTGGGATACTATTATATTTGCTCAAGCAATAAGAGGTTCTATGTTAGTAACCCAATCGATTCTTAGAAAATACATCATATTGCCTTCATTGATAATAGCTAAAAATCTTGGCCGTATGTTATTATTTCAATTTCCCGAGTGGTACGAGGATTTGAAGGAGTGGAATAAAGAAATGCATGTTAAATGCACCTATAATGGTGTTCAATTATCAGAAACAGAATTTCCGAAAAACTGGTTAACAGATGGGATTCAGATAAAGATCTTATTTCCTTTCTGTCTGAAACCTTGGCGGGGATCTAAACTACAATTTCATCATAGAGATCCAATGAAAAACAAAGGAAAAATAGAAAATTTTTGTTTTTTAACGGTCTGGGGAATGGAAACTGAATTACCTTTTGGTTCTCCACGAAAAGAACCTTCTTTTTTTGAACCCATTTTTAAAGAACTCGAAAAAAAAACGAGAAAAGTTCAAAAAAAATATTTTCGAGTTTTCAGAATTTTAAAAGAAAGAACAAAATGTTGTCTAAAGGTCTCAAAAGAAAAAATAAGATGGGTTATCAAAATAGTTCTATTTATAAAAAGAATAATGAAAGAGCTTACAAAAGTGAACTCAATTTTATTATTTGGGTTGAGGAAAGGCTATCAACCGAGTGAAACTGGAAAAGATTTCATAATCAGTAATAAGATTACTCACGACTCGACTATTCAAATTAGATCCATGGATTGGACAAATTATTCACTGACAGAAAAAAAAATGAAAGATCTGACTGATAGTACAACCAAAATCAAAAATCAAATAGAAAAAATAAAAAAAGACAAGAAAAAAATATTTCTAACTACAGATACAGATATAAATATTAGTCCTAACAAGACAAGTTTTGATGATGAAAGATCGGAATCACAGAAACATATTTGGCAGAGATCAAAAAAAAGAAGTGCCCGATTAATACGTAAATCGCAATATTTTATAAAATATTTCATTGAAAGAATATACATAGATATCTTTCTATGTGCCATTAACATTCCCAGGATTAATACACAACTTTTCCTTGAATCAACAAAAAATCTTATCGATAAATATATTTACAATAATGAAACAAATAAAGAAGGAATTGATGAAACAAATCAAAATACAACTCAGTTTATTTTGACTATCCAAAAGTCACTTTCTATTTCGAATATTCGAAATAATAATTCACAGATTTATTGTAACTTATCTTTCTTGTCCCAAGCATATGTATTTTACAAATTATCACAAAACCAAGAAGTTATTAACAAGTATCACTTGATATCTGTACTT
>NW_027519242.1:10000-19502 GCF_043159265.1 Tasmannia lanceolata
GGCGGAAAATGAGGAAGGATCGACGGAGGATCCTGGTATTCGTTCAAGAAAAGCCAAACGTGTGGTAATTTATACTGATAACGATCAGAATATCAATACTCATACTAGTACTAATACTAATAATGATAGTGATCAAGCGGAAGAAGTGGCTTTGATACGTTACTCACAACAATCGGATTTTCGTCGGGATCTAATCAAAGGATCCATGCGCGCTCAAAGACGTAAAACAGTGACTTGGGAAATGTTTCAAACAAATGTGCATTCCCCGCTTTTTTTGGACAGAATAGACAAAACATTTTTTTTCTCTTTTGATATCTCTGGAATGATTAATCCACTTTTTAGGAATTGGATAGGAAAGGATCCGCAACTCAAAACCTCAGATTCTGAGGAGGAAGAGGCAAAAGAAAAAGAGAAAAAAAAGAAAGAGCAAAAAGAGGAGAATGAACGGATAGCAATATCAGAAACTTGGGATACTATTATATTTGCTCAAGCAATAAGAGGTTCTATGTTAGTAACCCAATCGATTCTTAGAAAATACATCATATTGCCTTCATTGATAATAGCTAAAAATCTTGGCCGTATGTTATTATTTCAATTTCCCGAGTGGTACGAGGATTTGAAGGAGTGGAATAAAGAAATGCATGTTAAATGCACCTATAATGGTGTTCAATTATCAGAAACAGAATTTCCGAAAAACTGGTTAACAGATGGGATTCAGATAAAGATCTTATTTCCTTTCTGTCTGAAACCTTGGCGGGGATCTAAACTACAATTTCATCATAGAGATCCAATGAAAAACAAAGGAAAAATAGAAAATTTTTGTTTTTTAACGGTCTGGGGAATGGAAACTGAATTACCTTTTGGTTCTCCACGAAAAGAACCTTCTTTTTTTGAACCCATTTTTAAAGAACTCGAAAAAAAAACGAGAAAAGTTCAAAAAAAATATTTTCGAGTTTTCAGAATTTTA
Source organism: Tasmannia lanceolata (assembly GCF_043159265.1). Lineage (NCBI taxonomy): Eukaryota > Viridiplantae > Streptophyta > Magnoliopsida > Canellales > Winteraceae > Tasmannia > Tasmannia lanceolata. The sequence continues at coordinate 10,968 of NW_027519242.1, forward strand.
AAAGAAAGAACAAAATGTTGTCTAAAGGTCTCAAAAGAAAAAATAAGATGGGTTATCAAAATAGTTCTATTTATAAAAAGAATAATGAAAGAGCTTACAAAAGTGAACTCAATTTTATTATTTGGGTTGAGGAAAGGCTATCAACCGAGTGAAACTGGAAAAGATTTCATAATCAGTAATAAGATTACTCACGACTCGACTATTCAAATTAGATCCATGGATTGGACAAATTATTCACTGACAGAAAAAAAAATGAAAGATCTGACTGATAGTACAACCAAAATCAAAAATCAAATAGAAAAAATAAAAAAAGACAAGAAAAAAATATTTCTAACTACAGATACAGATATAAATATTAGTCCTAACAAGACAAGTTTTGATGATGAAAGATCGGAATCACAGAAACATATTTGGCAGAGATCAAAAAAAAGAAGTGCCCGATTAATACGTAAATCGCAATATTTTATAAAATATTTCATTGAAAGAATATACATAGATATCTTTCTATGTGCCATTAACATTCCCAGGATTAATACACAACTTTTCCTTGAATCAACAAAAAATCTTATCGATAAATATATTTACAATAATGAAACAAATAAAGAAGGAATTGATGAAACAAATCAAAATACAACTCAGTTTATTTTGACTATCCAAAAGTCACTTTCTATTTCGAATATTCGAAATAATAATTCACAGATTTATTGTAACTTATCTTTCTTGTCCCAAGCATATGTATTTTACAAATTATCACAAAACCAAGAAGTTATTAACAAGTATCACTTGATATCTGTACTTCAATATCATGGCGCATCTCCTTTTATTAAGCATAGAATAAAGGACTATTTGGGTACACGAGGAATTTTTGATTTCAAACCAAGACATAAGAAATTTTCGAATTCCAGAATGAATGAATGGAAAAACTGGTTAAAGCGTCATTATCAATACAATTTATCTCAGAATAGATGGTCTAGATTAGTATCGAAAAAATGGCGAACTAGAGTCAATCATCGTCGTACGATTGAAAATAAAGATTCCAAAAAATGGGATTCATATGAAAAAGAAAAAGACCAATTCATTTATTACGAGAAAGAAAATGATTGCGCGGTGAATTCATTGCCGAGTCAAAAAGAAAAATTTAAAAAACACTACAGATATGATCTTTTATCGTGTAAATATATTAATTATGAGGATAGGAAGAGCTCATATATTTATGTATCCCCGTTAAAAGTAAATGGGGGCCGAGAGATTCCCTATAATGACAACACACCTAAACCCGAATCATGTTATGTACTGGGGGATATAGCTATTAGTGATTATCTAGAAGAAGAGTCTATTATGGATACGGGTAAAAATCCGGATAGAAAATATTTTGAGTGGAGAATTCTGCATTTTTGTCTTAGAAAAAATATCGATATTGATACCTGGACCGATATGGATACTGGGACCAATATTAATAAAAATACTAAGAATGGGATTAATGATTATGAAATAATTGATAAAAAAGATCTTTTTTATTTCACGATTCATCAAGAAATCAACCCACCCAATCAAAAAAAAAACTTTTTTGATTGGATGGGAATGAATGAAGAAATGCGATATCGTCCCATATCGAATCTGGAATCTTGGTTCTTCCCAGAATTTGTGCGACTTTATGATACATATAAAATGAAACCATGGATCATACCAATCAAATTACTTCTTTTAAATTTTCATGGAAATAAAAACATTAGTGAAAATAAAAACATTAGTGAAAATCAAAAAAAAGATCTTCGTATATCATCTAATCAAAAAGAATATCTTGAATTAGAGAACCGAAATAAAGAAAAAGAAGAAGAACAGCCGGGCCAAGGGGATATTAGATCAGATGCACGAAACCAAGAGAATCTTGAATCAGATGCACAAAAAAAAAAAAAATATGTTGAAAAGGATTACGCGGAATCAGACATTAAAAAAAGGAGAAAGAAAAGAAAATACAAGAGCAACAGAGAAGCAGAACTAGAGTTCTTCCTAAAAAGATATTTGCTTTTTCAATTGAGATGGGACGATTCTTTGAATCAAAGAATGATCAATAATATCAAGGTATATTGCCTCCTGCTTAGACTGATAAATCCAAGGGAAATTGCTATATCCTCTATTCAAAGAGGAGAAATGCGCCTGGACGTAATGTTGATTCAGAAGGATCTCACTCTTACGGAATTGATAAAAAGGGGAATATTTATTATTGAACCAGCCCGCCTGTCTATAAAACGGGATGGACAATTTATTATGTATCAAACCATAGGCATTTCATTGGTCCATAAGAGTAAACACCAAACTAATCGAGAACGTCGAGAAAAAAAATATGTTGATGAGAATTCTTTCAATGGATCTATTGCACAACATGGAAAGATGCTTATGAATGGAGATGAAAATCATTATGATTTTCTTGTTCCTGAAAATATTCTATCTCCTAGACGTCGTAGAAAATTGAGAATTTTAATGTGTTTCAATTTCAGTAATGAGAATATTGTGGATATAAATCCAGTATTTTTCAATGAGAATAACGTAAAGAACTCTGGGCAATTTTTGGATGAGGACAAGTGTCTTGATACAGATACAAATAAATTCATTCAATTCAAATTATTTCTTTGGCCCAATTATCGATTAGAAGATTTAGCTTGTATGAATCGCTATTGGTTTGATACGAATAATGGCAGTCGTTTCAGTATGTCAAGAATATATATGTATCCACGATTCAGAATTAGTTAATGGTACATTTTATATACATCATGTATCATAGCCGATATATGAAGACAGACAGGTGTACACACACGTTGTGTTACATTACATTCTGACACATGATACTGATTCAATGACGTATCAATTGGACCTAGGAATGAATCAACAGAATCTTCTTAAACCCAAATCATTCTCTTTCGTGGGTCCAGAAATGTACCATCCCTTTCTATGTATTGTATCCGAATCAAATTACAAATTAAATTGGATTTATTAATTCAATTTAAATAGAAAAAGTTATTATATGAATAAATCCAGATTATTGTGTGTACCAGATCGAAATGACTGGCATTATCATTTTATTATTATTCCTGATCGGTAAAATCCATATTTGTGGGAACGAAAGAAAAAAAAAAAGAGAGAAGAATTATTCTTTTTTATGGTAAAAAATTTATTTATCTCGGTTATTCCGCAAGAAGAAAAAGAAAAAAACAAAGGGTCTGTTGAATTTCAAGTATTCAATTTCACCAATAAGATACGGAGACTTACTGCACATTTTGAATTTCACAGAAAAGACTATTTATCTCAGAGAGGTCTGCGAAAAATTCTGGGAAAACGTCAACGGCTGCTGGCTTATTTGTCAAAAAAAAATAGAGTACGTTATAAGGAATTAATTGGTCAGTTGGATATTCGGGAGCCAAAAAATCGTTAATTTGAGGATTCATTTGAATTTTTTGGTTTATTAGATCTTGAATTTTGATGAACTTTGTTTCGTTTTCAACAATTCATGGAATAATGAATCGGGGAAGAAAGCATATGACTGTACCGGCTACAAAAAAAGACCTCATGATAGTCAATATGGGCCCTCACCACCCATCAATGCATGGTGTTCTTCGACTCATTGTTACTCTAGATGGTGAAGATGTTATTGACTGTGAACCTATATTGGGTTATTTACACAGAGGAATGGAAAAAATTGCGGAAAACCGAACAATTATACAATATCTGCCGTATGTAACACGTTGGGATTATTTAGCTACTATGTTCACAGAGGCAATAACGGTAAATGCCCCCGAACAATTGGGAAATATTCAAGTACCTAAAAGAGCCAGTTATATCAGAGTTATTATGCTGGAGCTAAGTCGTATAGCTTCTCATTTGTTATGGCTTGGGCCTTTTATGGCAGATATCGGTGCACAGACTCCTTTCTTCTATATTTTCCGAGAGAGAGAATTGCTATATGATCTATTCGAAGCTGCCACAGGTATGCGAATGATGCATAATTATTTCCGTATCGGAGGAGTAGCTGCTGATCTACCTCACGGATGGATAGATAAATGTTTGGATTTCTGCGATTATTCTTTAACAGGAGTTGTTGAATATCAAAAGCTTATTACGCGGAATCCTATTTTTTTGGAACGAGTTGAAGGAGTGGGCATTATTGGTGGAGAGGAAGCAATAAATTGGGGTTTATCGGGACCAATGCTACGAGCTTCCGGAATCCAATGGGATCTTCGTAAAGTTGATCATTATGAGTGTTACGATGAATTCGATTGGGAAGTCCAATGGCAAAAAGAAGGAGACTCATTAGCTCGTTATTTAGTACGAATCAGTGAAATGACGGAATCTATAAAAATTCTTCAACAGGCTCTGGAAGGAATTCCGGGGGGACCCTATGAGAATTTAGAAGTACGACGCTTTGATAGAGCAAAGGATTCTGAATGGAACGATTTTGAATACCGATTCATTAGTAAAAAACCTTCTCCCACCTTTGAATTGTTAAAACAAGAACTTTATGTGAGAGTAGAAGCCCCAAAAGGAGAATTAGGAATTTTTCTGATAGGAGATAATAGTGTTTTTCCCTGGAGATGGAAAATTCGTCCACCGGGTTTCATAAATTTGCAAATTATTCCTCAGCTAGTTAAAAGAATGAAATTGGCTGATATCATGACGATACTAGGTAGTATAGATATCATTATGGGAGAAGTTGATCGTTGAAATGATAATTGATACGACAGAAGTACAAGCTATCAATTCTTTTTCCAGATCGGAATCTTTAAAAGAAGGCTATGGCCTTATAGGGACGCTTGTCCCTATTTTTACTCCCGTATCGGGGATCACAATAGGGGTACTCGTGATTGTGTGGTTAGAAAGAGAAATATCCGCAGGGATACAACAACGTATTGGGCCTGAATATGCTGGTCCCTTGGGAATTCTTCAAGCTCTAGCGGATGGGACAAAACTGCTTTTCAAAGAGGATCTTCTCCCATCTAGAGGAGATATTCGTTTATTCAGTATCGGGCCATCCATAGCGGTCATATCAATTCTACTAAGTTATTCAGTAATTCCTTTTGGCTATCGCCTTGTTCTAGCCGATCTCGGTATAGGTGTTTTTTTGTGGATCGCCATTTCCAGTATTGCTCCTATTGGACTTCTTATGTCAGGATATGGATCGAATAATAAATATTTCAGGTGGTCTACGAGCTGCTGCTCAATCTATTAGTTATGAAATACCATTAACTCCATGTGTGTTATCAATATCTCTACGTGTGATTCGTTGCAACATTAACTTTTATTTCTTTCCTTTATTTCTAGGAAAGAGGTTGAATGTATTGAATAGATATCTTGATTTTTTTATTCACCATTTAGGTTGATGAACTAAACGAGATGGTTATATGAGTGAAACAAAACAGCTTATGAATTCGCAGTAAGAAGATTGATTCTCATTCCCTATGTACGAGAGGAAAGTGTAAGTAAAGATAAGCGGTGGAAACTGTTTACCCCAAGATTGGTTGATTAGTCATCATGACTTGAAGCGGGTGCAAAAGATCAACTGTATGGAGTTTCTACAATTGTTATTGTATGCATTATCATATCGGGAATCAATCAAAAATGAGTGGACGGTTAGGAACACCAAGGTACACAAAGGATTCGTCATGGAAATAATGTAAGGTATCAAAAACCAAAGGGATATTTTTGCATAAAAGGAATCATAATGAGGGCTTTAAGTTGGTAGAAATGATCAAGCAGTACTTCCCCATGATTCCGATCCAGAGTATGCTCCTATCCACTGATTAAAGAAATGACTATCGGGAACGAAGTAATCCTTTATTTTTTTTTTGAGAATCCCCTCTTCTGCGAAAGAAGAACAGGAACGAAAGAAATGGAATGCAATAGGAAAAATAAATAGTAATAGATCTTTCTTTATTCTTTCTTTCCTCCATCCCATCCGTATTAATACAGATAGGCTTCTTATCATGATTCATGAAATGAACTAATGTAGAGTGTCTAATTCTTTTTCGTAATCGAAAGATATGGGTAGAAATATCTATTGATACAACGAGTATTTTATTGAAAGATTAAGCTATTACTGAACAAAGATAAATTGTAATATTAATTATAAAATAAATTATGAGAGCAATTCGGAAGCACTTTGAATTTGTTATTATAGCAGACAGAATTCCATTGGTCTAATTAGGGACTCCCTGATGCATCTTTACTCTATTCACTCTCAAAAAATGCCGAGGTAATACTGAATCAGTCCTTAGATTTATTTGTGGCCATCGAGGAGCCGTATGAAGCTGAGGTCTCATGTACGGTTCTGAAATAGCGATGGGAACAGTGATGTTATCATCGACTATGATTATCTAACAGTTCAAGTACAATTGATATAGTTGAGGCACAGTCAAAATATGGGTTTTGGGGATGGAATCTGTGGCGTCAACCCATAGGGTTTATAGTTTTTATAATTTCTTCCCTAGCAGAATGTGAGAGATTACCTTTTGATTTACCAGAAGCAGAAGAAGAATTAGTAGCGGGTTATCAAACCGAATATTCAGGTATCAAATTTGGTTTATTTTACGTTGCTTCTTACCTAAATCTACTAGTTTCTTCATTATTTGTAACAGTTCTTTACTTGGGCGGGTGGAATCTCTCTATTCCGTACATATTCATTCCTGAACTTTTCGGAATAAATAAAACGGGGGGAGTATTTGGAACAACGATTGGTATCCTTATTACATTAGCTAAAGCTTATTTGTTCCTGTTCATTCCTATCACAACAAGATGGACTTTACCTAGGATGAGAATGGACCAACTATTAAATCTTGGATGGAAATTTCTTTTACCCATTTCTCTGGGTAATCTATTATTGACAACTTCTTCCCAACTCCTTTCACTGTAACAGTATATGATACTCTAGATTCATAACCTCCCTTAAGCAAGAGAAAGAAATATCAAATTATTCATGGATAGCCACGATATGTTCCCTATGATGACTGGGTTCATGAATTATGGTCAACAAACAGTACGAGCTGCAAGGTACATTGGTCAAAGTTTCATGATTACCTTATCCCACGCGAATCGTTTACCTATAACTATTCAATATCCTTATGAAAAATCGATCACATCAGAGCGTTTCCGTGGTCGAATCCACTTTGAATTTGATAAATGCATTGCTTGTGAAGTATGTGTTCGTGTATGTCCCATAGATCTACCCGTTGTTGATTGGAGATTGGAAACAGATATTAGAAAGAAACGGTTGCTTAATTATAGTATTGATTTTGGAATCTGTATATTTTGTGGTAACTGCGTCGAGTATTGTCCAACAAACTGTCTATCAATGACTGAAGAATATGAACTTTCCACTTATGATCGTCACGAATTGAATTATAATCAAATTGCTTTGGGTCGGTTACCAATGTCAGTAATTGGGGATTACACAATTCGAACAATTATGAATTCGACTCAAATTAAAATAACCACAGATAAACCCCTTGATTCAATAACGATTACCAATGACTAAGATTCATTTTTGATCTAAAGGAGTGAAGCTTCTTTCATTTTGGTTGGTCAGTAACTACAAATCATAACTATTGATTGGTGAGAATCGCGGCTTGATTTGGATTTAGAATATATGAATATAGTCATGATGATTTCGGAATATCAAACTCCGAACTACTCTTTCGGATACAGAAGTGGAATTAGTCCAATAACTGTATCTACCTCAATCCAGACCCCATTACGATTCAATTAGAAACGTATCATATACAAGAAAAAAACAAGGTAACCTCTTTTTTCCTGGCTGGGTCAGTAAGGTCATGAAATATTTCAACTTTTTTTTATCTCTTATTTTATACATAATGGATTTACCTGGGCCAATACATGATATTCTTTTAGTATTTTTGGGATCAGGTCTTATACTAGGGGGTCTAGGAGTGGTATTACTTACCAATCCCATTTTTTCTGCCTTTTCATTGGGATTGGTTCTTGTTTGTATATCCTTATTCCATATTCTATCTAACTCCTATTTTGTAGCTGCTGCACAGCTCCTTATTTACGTGGGAGCTGTAAATGTCTTAATCATATTTGCTGTGATGTTCATGAATGGTTCAGAATATTACAATGATTTCTATCTTTGGACCGTTGGAGATGGGGTCACTTCACTGGTTTGTACAAGTATTCTTTTTTCACTAATTACTACTATTTCAGATACGTCATGGTATGGGATTATTTGGACTACAGGATCAAACCAGATTATAGAGCAGGACCTGATAAGTAATGTTCAACAAATTGGGATTCATTTATCAACAGATTTTTATCTTCCATTTGAACTCATTTCTATAATTCTTTTAGTTGCCTTGATAGGTGCAATTGCTATGGCTCGTCAGTAATAAATACTTAGAATTAGAAATGAATTAGAAATCCAAAATAAAATTAAAATAAATTTAAAATAAAAATAAATAAGGCCTTGTTCTGTCTTCTTGTATTGTTATTACATCCATTTTGCTTCAATTCAATTTATATATTTATTGTTCA
>NW_027519243.1:0-10000 GCF_043159265.1 Tasmannia lanceolata
CATTAGTAAAAAACCTTCTCCCACCTTTGAATTGTTAAAACAAGAACTTTATGTGAGAGTAGAAGCCCCAAAAGGAGAATTAGGAATTTTTCTGATAGGAGATAATAGTGTTTTTCCCTGGAGATGGAAAATTCGTCCACCGGGTTTCATAAATTTGCAAATTATTCCTCAGCTAGTTAAAAGAATGAAATTGGCTGATATCATGACGATACTAGGTAGTATAGATATCATTATGGGAGAAGTTGATCGTTGAAATGATAATTGATACGACAGAAGTACAAGCTATCAATTCTTTTTCCAGATCGGAATCTTTAAAAGAAGGCTATGGCCTTATAGGGACGCTTGTCCCTATTTTTACTCCCGTATCGGGGATCACAATAGGGGTACTCGTGATTGTGTGGTTAGAAAGAGAAATATCCGCAGGGATACAACAACGTATTGGGCCTGAATATGCTGGTCCCTTGGGAATTCTTCAAGCTCTAGCGGATGGGACAAAACTGCTTTTCAAAGAGGATCTTCTCCCATCTAGAGGAGATATTCGTTTATTCAGTATCGGGCCATCCATAGCGGTCATATCAATTCTACTAAGTTATTCAGTAATTCCTTTTGGCTATCGCCTTGTTCTAGCCGATCTCGGTATAGGTGTTTTTTTGTGGATCGCCATTTCCAGTATTGCTCCTATTGGACTTCTTATGTCAGGATATGGATCGAATAATAAATATTTCAGGTGGTCTACGAGCTGCTGCTCAATCTATTAGTTATGAAATACCATTAACTCCATGTGTGTTATCAATATCTCTACGTGTGATTCGTTGCAACATTAACTTTTATTTCTTTCCTTTATTTCTAGGAAAGAGGTTGAATGTATTGAATAGATATCTTGATTTTTTTATTCACCATTTAGGTTGATGAACTAAACGAGATGGTTATATGAGTGAAACAAAACAGCTTATGAATTCGCAGTAAGAAGATTGATTCTCATTCCCTATGTACGAGAGGAAAGTGTAAGTAAAGATAAGCGGTGGAAACTGTTTACCCCAAGATTGGTTGATTAGTCATCATGACTTGAAGCGGGTGCAAAAGATCAACTGTATGGAGTTTCTACAATTGTTATTGTATGCATTATCATATCGGGAATCAATCAAAAATGAGTGGACGGTTAGGAACACCAAGGTACACAAAGGATTCGTCATGGAAATAATGTAAGGTATCAAAAACCAAAGGGATATTTTTGCATAAAAGGAATCATAATGAGGGCTTTAAGTTGGTAGAAATGATCAAGCAGTACTTCCCCATGATTCCGATCCAGAGTATGCTCCTATCCACTGATTAAAGAAATGACTATCGGGAACGAAGTAATCCTTTATTTTTTTTTTGAGAATCCCCTCTTCTGCGAAAGAAGAACAGGAACGAAAGAAATGGAATGCAATAGGAAAAATAAATAGTAATAGATCTTTCTTTATTCTTTCTTTCCTCCATCCCATCCGTATTAATACAGATAGGCTTCTTATCATGATTCATGAAATGAACTAATGTAGAGTGTCTAATTCTTTTTCGTAATCGAAAGATATGGGTAGAAATATCTATTGATACAACGAGTATTTTATTGAAAGATTAAGCTATTACTGAACAAAGATAAATTGTAATATTAATTATAAAATAAATTATGAGAGCAATTCGGAAGCACTTTGAATTTGTTATTATAGCAGACAGAATTCCATTGGTCTAATTAGGGACTCCCTGATGCATCTTTACTCTATTCACTCTCAAAAAATGCCGAGGTAATACTGAATCAGTCCTTAGATTTATTTGTGGCCATCGAGGAGCCGTATGAAGCTGAGGTCTCATGTACGGTTCTGAAATAGCGATGGGAACAGTGATGTTATCATCGACTATGATTATCTAACAGTTCAAGTACAATTGATATAGTTGAGGCACAGTCAAAATATGGGTTTTGGGGATGGAATCTGTGGCGTCAACCCATAGGGTTTATAGTTTTTATAATTTCTTCCCTAGCAGAATGTGAGAGATTACCTTTTGATTTACCAGAAGCAGAAGAAGAATTAGTAGCGGGTTATCAAACCGAATATTCAGGTATCAAATTTGGTTTATTTTACGTTGCTTCTTACCTAAATCTACTAGTTTCTTCATTATTTGTAACAGTTCTTTACTTGGGCGGGTGGAATCTCTCTATTCCGTACATATTCATTCCTGAACTTTTCGGAATAAATAAAACGGGGGGAGTATTTGGAACAACGATTGGTATCCTTATTACATTAGCTAAAGCTTATTTGTTCCTGTTCATTCCTATCACAACAAGATGGACTTTACCTAGGATGAGAATGGACCAACTATTAAATCTTGGATGGAAATTTCTTTTACCCATTTCTCTGGGTAATCTATTATTGACAACTTCTTCCCAACTCCTTTCACTGTAACAGTATATGATACTCTAGATTCATAACCTCCCTTAAGCAAGAGAAAGAAATATCAAATTATTCATGGATAGCCACGATATGTTCCCTATGATGACTGGGTTCATGAATTATGGTCAACAAACAGTACGAGCTGCAAGGTACATTGGTCAAAGTTTCATGATTACCTTATCCCACGCGAATCGTTTACCTATAACTATTCAATATCCTTATGAAAAATCGATCACATCAGAGCGTTTCCGTGGTCGAATCCACTTTGAATTTGATAAATGCATTGCTTGTGAAGTATGTGTTCGTGTATGTCCCATAGATCTACCCGTTGTTGATTGGAGATTGGAAACAGATATTAGAAAGAAACGGTTGCTTAATTATAGTATTGATTTTGGAATCTGTATATTTTGTGGTAACTGCGTCGAGTATTGTCCAACAAACTGTCTATCAATGACTGAAGAATATGAACTTTCCACTTATGATCGTCACGAATTGAATTATAATCAAATTGCTTTGGGTCGGTTACCAATGTCAGTAATTGGGGATTACACAATTCGAACAATTATGAATTCGACTCAAATTAAAATAACCACAGATAAACCCCTTGATTCAATAACGATTACCAATGACTAAGATTCATTTTTGATCTAAAGGAGTGAAGCTTCTTTCATTTTGGTTGGTCAGTAACTACAAATCATAACTATTGATTGGTGAGAATCGCGGCTTGATTTGGATTTAGAATATATGAATATAGTCATGATGATTTCGGAATATCAAACTCCGAACTACTCTTTCGGATACAGAAGTGGAATTAGTCCAATAACTGTATCTACCTCAATCCAGACCCCATTACGATTCAATTAGAAACGTATCATATACAAGAAAAAAACAAGGTAACCTCTTTTTTCCTGGCTGGGTCAGTAAGGTCATGAAATATTTCAACTTTTTTTTATCTCTTATTTTATACATAATGGATTTACCTGGGCCAATACATGATATTCTTTTAGTATTTTTGGGATCAGGTCTTATACTAGGGGGTCTAGGAGTGGTATTACTTACCAATCCCATTTTTTCTGCCTTTTCATTGGGATTGGTTCTTGTTTGTATATCCTTATTCCATATTCTATCTAACTCCTATTTTGTAGCTGCTGCACAGCTCCTTATTTACGTGGGAGCTGTAAATGTCTTAATCATATTTGCTGTGATGTTCATGAATGGTTCAGAATATTACAATGATTTCTATCTTTGGACCGTTGGAGATGGGGTCACTTCACTGGTTTGTACAAGTATTCTTTTTTCACTAATTACTACTATTTCAGATACGTCATGGTATGGGATTATTTGGACTACAGGATCAAACCAGATTATAGAGCAGGACCTGATAAGTAATGTTCAACAAATTGGGATTCATTTATCAACAGATTTTTATCTTCCATTTGAACTCATTTCTATAATTCTTTTAGTTGCCTTGATAGGTGCAATTGCTATGGCTCGTCAGTAATAAATACTTAGAATTAGAAATGAATTAGAAATCCAAAATAAAATTAAAATAAATTTAAAATAAAAATAAATAAGGCCTTGTTCTGTCTTCTTGTATTGTTATTACATCCATTTTGCTTCAATTCAATTTATATATTTATTGTTCATATATTAAATTAAAAAGGGTTTTGTTTTAGTTCGATCCATTACCAATACCTTCCTTTGTTCCGTACTTGTTTTATATTCGAGTCAATCAGTGAAATTGTTGTTCATATTGAAATGAATCGAGATTGATGAGGAGTTGGTCAATGATGCTCGAGCATGTACTTATTTTGAGTGCCTATTTATTTTCTATTGGTATTTATGGATTGATCACAAGTCGAAATATGGTTAGAGCACTTATGTGTCTTGAGCTTATACTGAATGCGGTTAATATGAATCTCGTAACGTTTTCTGATTTATTTGATAGTCGACAATTAAAAGGAGACATTTTCTCGATCTTTGTTATAGCTATTGCAGCCGCTGAAGCAGCTATTGGGCCAGCTATTGTTTCGTCGATCCATCGTAACAGAAAATCAACTCGTATCAATCAATCGAACTTGTTGAATAAATAGTCATAATGATATAAAAAAAGACAGATATATATAATATTATATTCACCAATTAAAATTAGCATATATGACTCGTATGACCATGTTTGCTGAAACGTAAGAAATCAAAGTATCTTGGTCCTCTTTCCTAAACAGATCCAGAGGTAAATTGATTCTAAAAAAAAATCAATTCTGGTAAACTACTGATTCATCTGGTATCTACAATATATGATTCATTTACTACCGATTTTACCAGATCGAAAATTGATAACGTTCAAAAAATTGATAGACACAATGTCACATTCAGTAAAGATTTATGATACATGTATAGGATGTACTCAATGTGTACGAGCCTGCCCCACAGATGTATTGGAAATGATACCTTGGGACGGATGTAAAGCTAAGCAAATTGCTCCTGCTCCAAGAACAGAAGACTGTGTAGGTTGTAAGAGATGTGAATCCGCTTGTCCAACAGATTTCTTGAGTGTCCGGGTTTATTTATGGCATGAGACAACTCGCAGCATGGGTCTAGCTTATTGATACGTTCCGTAAAACTCTACTTGAATCCATTTGATTCTTCTTTACCGACAAAAACCCGTACTCGAGAAAATATATTATTTCGAGCGCGGGTTTTTATGGTCAAAGTCTATCTTGTCTTTACCACGAGTTATTTTCCTTGGTTAACAATAATTGTTGTTTTTCCAATATCCGCGGGTTCATCAATTTTCTTTCTCCCTCATAGAGGAAATAAGGTGGTGAGATGGTATACTATATGCATCTGCTTGTTAGAACTCCTTCTAACGACCTATGCATTCTGTTATCATTTCCAATTGGACGATCCATTAATCCAATTGGAGGAGGATTATAAATGGATAAATATTTTGTATTTTCACTGGAGACTCGGGATCGATGGACTTTCCATCGGACCCATTTTACTGACGGGATTCATCACTACTTTAGCTACTTTAGCGGCTTGGCCAGTTACTAGAGATTCGCGATTGTTCCATTTCCTGATGTTAGCAATGTACAGCGGTCAAATAGGATCATTTTCTTCTCGAGACCTTTTACTTTTTTTCATCATGTGGGAGTTAGAATTAATTCCTGTTTACCTACTTTTATCCATGTGGGGAGGTAAGAAACGTCTGTACTCAGCTACAAAGTTCATTTTGTACACTGCGGGGGGTTCCATTTTTCTCTTAATGGGAGTTCCAGGTATGGGTTTATATGGTTCCAATGAACCAACATTAAATTTTGAAACATCAGCTAATCGATCGTATCCCGCGGCATTGGAAATAATATTCTATTTTGGCTTCTTTATTGCTTATGCTGTCAAATCACCGATTATACCCCTACATACATGGTTACCAGATACCCATGGAGAAGCACATTACAGTACATGTATGCTTCTAGCTGGAATTTTATTAAAAATGGGAGCATATGGATTGGTTCGGATCAATATGGAATTATTACCCCATGCTCATTCTATATTTTCTCCCTGGTTGATGATAGTCGGAACGATTCAAATAATCTATGCAGCTTCAACTTCTCCCGGTCAACGCAATTTAAAAAAGCGAATAGCCTATTCCTCCGTATCTCATATGGGTTTCACAATTATCGGAATTGCTTCCATAACTGATATGGGACTCAATGGAGCCATTTTACAAATCATTTCTCATGGATTTATTGGTGCTGCACTCTTTTTCTTGGCAGGAACGAGTTACGATAGAATACGTCTTGTTTATCTCGATGAAATGGGAGGAATAGCTACCCCAATGCCAAAAATATTTACCATGTTAAGTAGCTTCTCGATGGCTTCGCTTGCACTGCCAGGAATGAGTGGTTTTGTTGCAGAATTGGTAGTCTTTTTTGGAATAATTACCAGCCCAAAATACCTTTTAATGCCAAAAATACTAATTACTTTTGTAATGGCAATTGGAATGATATTAACTCCTATTTATTCATTATCTATGTTACGCCAGATGTTCTATGGATACAAACTATTCAATGTTACAAACTCCTACTTTGTGGATTCTGGACCGCGAGAACTATTTGTTTCGATCTGTATCTTTCTACCCGTAATAGGTATCGGTATTTATCCCGATTTCGTTCTCTCACTATCAGTTGAGAAGGTAGAAGCTATTCTATCTAATTACTTTCATAAATAGTTTTCATAAATAAGAAATAAAGTCAAATAATCCTGTGATTTACAAAATCGGTCGCTGTACACTGAAAAAAAAAAAATGAAGTGAATTGGAATTGTAATCAGATACATCTGGAGTTTTTGAGAACCATTTGAATTACTACTTGATTCAAATGGTTCTCAAAAACTCACACTAATTTTCGTTATATATTGGAGATTGATGTTCCCATGTATTCTTCAAGTCCCTTCTTCAATTCGCTGTTAATGTGAATGAACCATAACTATGTAGTCCTATTCCTAATAGATTGACCCCAAAATAGCATATCCAAATTATAAGAAATCCGATAGAAGCTACAATTGCCGAATTAACACCTTGCAAACTTTGATTTGTTCTAGTATGTAAATAAATCGCGAATATGGTCCAAGTAATAAATGCCCAAGTTTCCTTGGGGTCCCAATTCCAATAAGACCCCCATGCCTCATTAGCCCATACTGCTCCCGAAAGAATACCTATGGTTGAAAAGATAAACCCTAGACTAATGACACGATAACTCCAATGATCCAATCGCCGAGTCAATCGATACCTGTGATAATTTCTAAATGAAGGAAAAGAAGTGTTTTGTAAAACACTTCTTTTCTCATTCAAGTATTGGATCTCACCAAAGGAAAATGTCCCAATTAATAAATGATTGGTTTTAACAACAATATCTGTGTTTTTTCGAAATGTGATGACTAGAAAAGCTACTGATAATAACGCTCCACATAAAAGAGCTGCATAGCTCAATAACATCATACTTACGTGCATCATTAACCACTGGGATTGTAGGGCGGGTACTAATATTGCGGATTGATGCATTTCAGTTAAAAGACCTGAAGTGGCAAAGCCTTGGGTAAAAATAGCACTTGGCCCAGTTATTGCGCTTAAATTATTTTTATGGTTCCCCACTTTAGGAACCATATGAATAATGGAGAAACTCCATGAAAGGAACATTAATGATTCATATAAATCACTTAACGGGAAATGTCTCAAATAAATCCAACGAGTTATTAATAATCCTGTTATACAGAAAAAAGTAGCTATAATGCCTTTTTCTGATGAATCACATATTCCTACGATTTGATGGACTAATAAATCCATCAAATGAATCGTAATAACAATTGAAATGATCGAAAAAGATATGTGAGTTAATATATGTTCTAAAGTCGCAAATATCATAAAAAATTATTTTGTAAAAAAAAAAAGGGGGGGTGTGTGTTCCTCAATTATGGAATGGAAATAAGGAAAGGAATTGAATTCCTTATAAGATAGGATTTATCTTGCCCCTTTTAGGGGATGCCGCCACTCGGATTCGAACCGAGATGCTCTAGCACTGCTTCCTAAGAGCAGCGTGTCTACCGATTTCACCATGGCGGCTTGATCGAAATAATAATAGCCCATACTATGTTCAATCGTCGAGATTGATGGATTCAATCCAATCGATCTTAGGAAAGATTAGAATCGATGAATCAAAAAACTCGTTCAAATAAATATTTGAACGTTCAATAATACTTAACTTAGTATAGTGGTATGGTGTCAGTTTTAACAATCATTTTCACGGAGTATAAGTCCCCCTGGACCAGTTGGAACTAGAGGGTTATGTCCTCAGTCGAGGTATACAACTAAAAATTGTCCTTTTTTTTCTATCTCATTTTTTTTTTATGATTCATTTCTCATTTATCTCATTTCATGGATCCGACATAAAAATGAGATTTTTGTTATTGTGAAAGCGAATTGATGGGGAAAGTTACAATCCCCATCTCGCAAATTATAAAAATCTAATAGAATACCATTCTAGAATACTATAAGGAATGAAAAGTGAAACCTTTATCTTCTATCTAATGACTTCTTTTTTTTTTTTTCAAACAAAACAAAACGGAAATCAATCGTTTTTAGAACTCAATTAGACAGGCGAATTATTATTCTACATACCACAACATCCAGTTCTATCTCATATTGATGAGTTCCAAAATTCGTTAATGTAAAATGTAAATTATTCATCTTCTAAATCATCCAATTCATCGAGTCATGTCGATTCATTCAGATTATTCCGCGGCTTTATTACTTGTTTGTTGCACAAAAAAACTTTTTGAATGCCCGGTAGAAATAGATTTAGCTAAGGATAAAGCTTTTATCGCGGCCCAATATCCCTTTCTCTTCCAAATATTTTTGCGAATACGCTTTTTTGACATAGAAGTACGTTTCTTTGGAACTGCCATTTTAAAAGAAAGAGGTTTCTCATTTTTATAGTTGGATGTGAAAGACATGTATTGTATTGTTCAAAATAAATCGTTCTTTCTATCCATTATCTATATCTATTCCATAGTGGATACTTCCTTCATAACATAAAAAATACAGATATGTGCGCATCACATATAGTATAACTAGGGATGAAAAAAAAAAAAGGGTTCCAATTTATATCTCAGTCTATTTATATATCGTCATGTTACATTTAATAAATCAAATCAAAAAACTTAAGAACCCATACATTTTACCCTTACCTAATTTAAGAAAACAATAATATAAAATTTTTTCGATTAATTGATCAAACTCGAGAATGGAGTACCCATAATTTAAATTCAAATGAGATCATGTAGTTAATCTCTTAAACGATACATTACTTGATAAAGGTCATTTTAGTAATTTATTATTTCAGCTCTATGCGAAATGACGAGTATCGTAGGATTTTCCATAAAATATGTTTGTTTTATTTGACTAGAAGCCAATCAATCAGTTCCAGAATGAATTAGTCAATGACTCCAAATAAACTAACTAAAATAACTAGGTGTTATTTTATTAGGTCGAGTTATTGGTGGATCCTATAATTCATATCAGAATCAAGTACTATTTTGGTGTAATTCTTTTTCCTTATTACTATATGGATATAAATCACCGTAATAGTGGAATGATTGAAAATCTCATATTCTGTATCTCAATAAATATCTTAGTTAATCACTAGGTAGTCATTTTTAAGCAGTAACTTGGTTATTTGAACAATTGTAACTTCTTGATTTGAATTTTTCAAATATCTGGGAAAGAATCAGAATAATGAAGAATTCAAAATAATATTTGAGTTTTTATATCTTGATTTTTTTATTTATTTGATTATTGCTCTTTACAAAAAAGATAAGAGCTGGTGAATCGGAAAAATTAATAAGAATAAAAAAAAAAAGTTTGATTTGATTATGCAACCCATATATCAATATGCATGGATCATACCTTTCGTTCCACTTCCAGTTACTATGTCAATAGGATTGGGACTTCTGCTTGTTCCGACCGCAACAAAAAATCTTCGTCGTATGTGGGCTTTTCCCAGTGTTTCATTGCT
>NW_027519244.1:0-7500 GCF_043159265.1 Tasmannia lanceolata
ACCCATAGGAGTTTTCTAATGAAGTTAACCAAGTTGAGATGAGAAGTAGTAAACCAACTTATGCCGAGTGTTTGGCTTTGATCACGTTTACGGACGATTACTTGCAACCAGGACTCATTAAGCATAACAGGCCTTTGTTCATTTCAGGATACCTTAATGGATTGGAGATAACAAGAATCATGATAGATGGGGGATCGGCTGTTAATCTCCTACCTTTGAGAATGCTAAAACGTCTCGGGATTGCTATTCATCGATTGGCTCCAAGCAATCTACTTATCCAAGGATTTAACCAAAGTAGGCAGAGGTCTCCGGGCATTGTACGACTTGAATTAAAGATCGAGGAATTGGAGGATACCATAGCCCTTTATGTCATTGATGCGGAAACATCAAACAATGTTCTACTTGGGCGGCCTTGGATGCATGATAATTGTGTCGTCCCTTCTACTTATCACCAATGTTTCAAGTAAACCAAAGGTGGTGAGCAGAAGAGGGTGAAAGCAGATGCGAATCCTTTTAGCGAAGCAGAAGCGTATTACGCAGATGCTAAATTTGATTTATCCGAAGATGAAATAAATGCTACAAAGCTCAAAGAGAAAGGGATTTCGACCTCAGACGACCAATCGACCCCCATGATGCCATCAGAAGAGAGGCTATAAAATAGGTTAAGAAGTTCGGAAAGTTGAAGATTAAGCAAACAACTCCTGATACGAGGAAGGCCCCTAAAAAGCCTGCTTTCCGTTTCGTCCCAAAAAGTCACAGGAAGCATGGTGAGCCAGCCCTTATGCCAATTCAGAGAGTTCCACTTCGCTTTAAAGGATAGGGGGGGATATCTGAGTCGATAGGGCCATATTCAAAAGGGAGATAAGTGGATTGAGTGTACTTTAATGCAAAAAAATCAAAAGAACTTCAACAATTCCTCATCCCTCCGAGACATGATCATCATCCTAAAACCATCCGGATGCATCACTTGGAAATGCTTGGGCCAAAACCAACAGCTAAAGGAGATGGGAAGTTAGCTGACACAAAGGAGCTTTACTAATAGAAAGGGGCTTAAGGTATACGATGCGAAAGCTCTTCGAATGATGCAAGCAATGGGATACTCAATTGAGGAAGCCCAAGGGTTGTGCAATGGAAGAGGAATGTTAGCACCGTTTGACGCCATGTATTCTCCAGCACAAAAGAGAGCTCTCTTTGAAGATCCAGAATGCGGAAAGGTCTTTAGGCGGCCGGGCTTAGGGTGTGACGAGAAGGGTGAGGTACCCGAGCAAGATAGTCACATGTTCGAAGATGATACTAAAGTCTTCCACATTTCTGAAGAACATGATTCTGATGAGGATGACGAAGTTAAGAAAGAAAAGGAAGAAGAACTAGAGCTATTTGAACAGCACGAACAACTTTGACTCGTACTGTCTCACCAGCTACTGGATAAGCAGTCAAAGAAACTACTGCTACTGGAACAACAATAAACAGGATTTTGTTTCAATTCAATGCATCCGGCTAAGAGGAAGAGGAATAGGATCAGTCTTTTGTGAAAGTTCCCCACCCACAGTCTGACCAAGAAAACCTCCTTTCTCGATTCTGATCTCAGCCCTAAACATCGTATCGATCGTTTAGCGGCCTTCAAACGGCCTATCCGTTGCCTTTTGATTCAGAGCCTCATCAGATCTATTTTTCTACGCGCCCCAACTCTCGTAAACTCGGATTACCCGCCCCGCTTGGCTGAATTTACA
Organism: Tasmannia lanceolata; assembly: GCF_043159265.1. Lineage (NCBI taxonomy): Eukaryota > Viridiplantae > Streptophyta > Magnoliopsida > Canellales > Winteraceae > Tasmannia > Tasmannia lanceolata. The sequence continues at coordinate 1,731 of NW_027519244.1, forward strand.
TTCCGACTTCTTATAGTCCAAGTAAAGGATGAGGGGTGCCCTAAATGTGTGCGGTAGCACTCCTTATTTCCATAAAATAGGAGTAGAATGAAAAGAGGCGCAAGCTTGTAATCTTCGATTTTCCGCCTTTGAAATGCACTTTTGCTCTTGTTTGATGTGACAACTCAGAAAAGCTCTTTGCCTAAGGTTTCTGTAACTAAAAAGGGGCAATCCAGTAAGTCAATGCAGTCAAGCCAGTAAGTAGGGAGGTCCAGCTTTGCAGTCTAGCGAGTCAAGGGATGAGAGCGAAGAAAGCGGTTTTTCCTCAATAGATAGGCTCAGTTCAGCTCACGAAGAAGACGAAGAGTTGTCCTCGCTTTCTTATCCCGGGCCTTACGGCACAAATGCCCATTTATATGTTGGGTGGTAGCTGTTTTCATAAGCAAAAAAGCCCGAGCAAAAGACCCCTTTGGGGTCGAGCGCCTGCTCGGGGGGTAAGATTCTATCTGAATGAGTAAGAGCTCGAACTTGAGGAATAGGTGTAAGGGCTAAAAGCAGGTGGAAAAGCTAGAAGAAGGAGTAAGAGCGTTAACGAGAAGAATAGTAAAATTTGGAGTCTTAGAATGGATCCATGAACAGAGCTAGGGGAACCTGCGCACGCAAGAGAAGTGCTACGGCCAAGAACCAAAGGAGGTCAACGACTAAGGAGCAGCCCCAGCGAAATAGAACTACGACTCAGCGTAGGGCGAAGAGATTCGCTCACAAAGGATGTGACGCACCCGTCGGCCTCAGATGGACGAGACAAAGAGCGCAACTCCTGGGGCGAGAACTCAGAGAGGTGGAGATCCGGACAAGGCGAGAGCCAAGCAGAGGGATGGAGTAGGGGAGGACTAAGGGAAGACCGGTTGGTGAAAGTAGGCACGAGTGGAAAGGCAGGTGAGGAAGCGCAGGTGTGGAAGTCGAGTCTAGTATTGTTTTCATAGGCGAGTAAGAAGCAAGCGAGAGTGCAGGCTCGCCCCGAAAGCGAGCCGGGAGCGATCAAAGGCGATAAACGCTTGATTGTATTCTTGATTGATTCAATTGATAACGAGAGATAATGGTACCCCGACTATGCCCAAGGGGGGGGGTGAAAGCGGTATCAAAGCGAGACATAAGTTGATTATCCTCGCTTAGAAAGCTATCACCGCTTTCGGATATGTGCATAGCACAGCCTCACTAGTGCGAGTCGAGTCCATATGCAACGGGACCATTAGACAAGCCGAGTAAAGAAAGCAGTATCGAATAGAGCGGGCTCAAGTACACGAGCGAGGGAGCGATCTCCATGAGGGATGAACCACAATCCAGAGGGAAAGGGAAGAGCGGCCGATCCGCCAGCGGGTGATACGCGAGCGAGACTGTCAGTGAACCAACCAAGTCAATCCCTTTCCGCTTTGCACTCTGGTTCTTGATTTATTTTTAGCCCTTTCCAGCCACGCGCGATAGCACTCCTTACCCCGTTCAAATTCCTCACCGGGCAGCCTCCCTCAACTATGCTCACATGCGTGTTTTTGGCTGTAAATGCTTTGTTCATGTTCCCGCCGTCTCTCGTGAGTTGCTATCACCCCGTGCTTCTACGTGCATCTTTCTCGGATATCCTCCTGGTCAAAAAGGATATCGTGGTTATGATCCCATCACTCGGCGATCCTTTGTCTCTCGCGATGTCACATTCATTTAGACTCTTCCATATTACTCTCCATCTTCCTTCTCACCGGCTCCATCGACATCCGCTCCTTTGCCAGTCCCCGGGTCCTATCTCCGCTCCGTTTCCGAGCCACCCACTTTTCATTTGTGCCTGCTGATCGCTTCTTCTCTGAAGCTTAGGGTTGGACGACCTCCCGACACCTCCTTTCTATTTTTTCCCATAGGTCCCTTTTCTCTCTAAAACCTGAACCTTACGTCATAGGGGCGGAAGAACGACCCGTTCGCCACTTTAGATGGAGATGGCCTATCTCCTAATCTATTCTTCCGTATCCGTTGGGCGCCACACCCAGTCAATTATTAAGCACCTAGTGCCTTAGGGTGAAAGAGGGGTGAGTGATTCGGCATTATTTCACAGGCAAGTTCAGTCGGGATCCCTTAATTAAGAAAGAGGTCTTCCGACTGAACGATCGGCGGGGCGTCGTTTACCTTCTCTCTCTATCTATAAGAAAGGCAGAAAGAAAAGTGAGGGCTAGCTATAATCCGCACCTCCACCCCTAGCCATAGAAACATCTCCCACAGTTTTGTTGCTTCATCGACTGACAGTTTTGATGAAGATGGAGAGATTTCAGCTTCTTCCGCCTGTTTCTATGAAGAGAGAGAAGTGAAGCCTAGCAAGGAGCCAGGGAAAGATACTAAATAGTGTACTGAGTAGAAAGGAATGTGTTCCTTCCTTTCCTTACTTACTTACTTTCATTTTGATCTATCTAAAGAACGTCTATAGAAGACCCGGGTTAGCCAGACGTACGTCAACGCATATTAGCAGCGCTCAACGTGTCTATCTTTTTGATCACCTCATAATTCACAACATTATATTTCATCCGATCATTTTTCTTTTCCTTCCATATTTATGCCGAGCTATTACCCAAGGCAATAAATAGGTCTGTTCCCACTATCCAAGGATTTACTTGGACCATCACAGAGAGAGGATAGGATTTGTTGACTTTGGTGTGTGTGTGTGGTCGTTCGACATGCTTTTGGCTGCTCGACTACTAGTTGCTTGGCATGCTTTTGTCCACTTGGTGTGCTTCCGTATGCTTGTGGGGCATTTTTTTGCTTGGGGTCATGCCGGTTTCCACTAGTCTATTAGTTTAAGAAAGTCGTCAAGTGGACAATTGATTTGTCTCTCTCCCAACCGAACTACCACAACGTTTAGGGTCAAACTTATGTGAACCAATTGAGAAGAAGTATAGGAGGGGTTTAGAGGCTTATAGGCTTATAGGGCACTTCTTGCTTGCTTACTTGACTGAATTAGAGGTTAGAGGATTCCGTCTCGACGGAACGGCGAGGAGGAGCTGCTGATCTGCGAGGTTCTGCGGGCCTTGAGGAGATTGGTTAACTTATAGGAATTCCAGGCCCCTTGGTTTATAGTTGATGCGCTTCACTATTCATTCTATAGGGCGAGTCGCTTCCGCTTCCTTCCCCTCTTTCTTGCTTGTAGGTTGGCTATTTGTCAGCACAGGTTTGGCGCGTTCGGAAGCCAGAAGACGGAAGCCAAAGGAGTCGGGTCGACAAGAGGTTCCATTAATCACTGGCCGTTTTGACCTTAGCAATTGTTGGCCTTTGGAGCAACTCGATTCATTTCCTAGATCTCTTTAGGAGATACCAATGACCATAGATGGAACAACCTAATAGAAGGGTGGATTGCCTTTCGTCCCCAGTACTCTCCATGGGCGGGGGTCATCCCGCTGTTTCCTTTCTGCTATCTACATTGAGGGGCCTTTCGGGACTCCTATCATTTTAGAGCTCAAACTTGAATCAGCAATGGATTGACCGACTTAGCACTCATCCAGAAACGCTATATGGCCTCTACAAGGGCTACAAATAACCCCCCTTTTTCAAGGATTTGCTGGGAATTCCGAGAGTCCTTCCTTTTTTTATTTTTTCAACAACTGTAACCTAAACCTCCTTTAGGAGTCTTCCTTCAGGTTGTGAGGCTTCGCCGCCTTTAAGGACTGTAAACGAACATAGGCCCTCGCCGACTGAGAGCCACGTCGTAGGGGGCCCCGCCATACTATTTGAAATGCCGGAGTCGGAAAACGAACCTTCCTTCCCGTTTGAGCGGCATCTCGTACCCTAGCTACCCTGCGTCAGGGGTAATAGAACCTATACCGGAAACTGATTCCCTTTCTTCTTCCGCTTTAAGCAAGGCGCTGTTAAGCCCTCTTCTTCGAATCTTTGATCTTTTCCTGCCACGAGTGAATTTGATCGATACGGACGACATACGAGCGACACAAGTGCTACGAATAGGGAATACAGAAATGAATAAAAGAGCTAGTGGTCGACAGGTGCAGGATTCAATTGATCCGCTGCATAACTCGTCCATTCCTGACAGGAGGGTTTGAGGATAGGAGTTCTTTATCTATAAAGGCTACCATTCAGGCCTTAACCCCTAAGGCAGGCCTACTACCATAGTAGTAGCGTGGCGGCCTGCCTGTATTAGTCAAAGCAATTCGTCAGTGCTATGTCGTGTCTTCTACCGCTGCTACTTCGTCGGTCGGGGTACCCGCCACTTTCTTCGTCGAAGTGTTCGGGATCTATTTCTGTTGCATGAGCGATAGGTAGCTGAACATGTCTTTATGGATCGATCGGCATCGGTCTCTAAAGGGTATAGGTGGCTAGCGTAAGTTAGGTTAGTAGTATGCTTTGCGTTACTGTAATAAGCTCGGAAAGGGGCTGGCCTGGGATTAGTGAATACGGAAGGTATAGGGCTAGGAAAAGCGCATCTCGTCTTTCTTTTCGCTGTGTCGAGATCGCCACACATCTGAATCGGAGTAGGGTCGACAGTTCGTTTCTCCCGGAGAAGCTACTTTCTGAAGCAGCAGCCTTGATGACCGAATCTCTATTCATCATGTTGGATAATGAAAGGGATGCTGGACCAGACGGATATAGGAATTACGGAGCAATTCGAGGCACCTTGAATGGGAGCGCTGAGACAAGGACGGGCGAATGAACGAGGCATTAACGCCTAACCGTCGCCGCCTCCGGGTGAACTCCTTCTCTCTTTACCACTGTGGTATAAGGGGTGGGATTACCCGTATGGGTCAGGAGGAGGAAATATGGTAAGGCCCGGGATTCGAGGACAAGGGAGTCGATGTCTGGTTGGTGCAAAAAGGTTATGAATAGGCTCGGTGTTGGTTCAACCCTATCAGTCAACCCGGCAGGGCCATGCTTCTTGTGAATCTAAGGCATATATAGCTGATCAGCCAGAAGACAGGCCCTCTCCACTATCTGGCATATAGTGCAGTGTTGCGCGTGCGGGGACAAAGACCGGGAAACCCCATCCACCATCTATGTCAAGGAAAGGCGATCCATCCGTTCCACCTGCCCCAAAGGTGAAAAATCCATTCCTTCATTCTTAGGAGGCGGGCTATCTTACCATTAAGTCGGGTGGCGGCAAACAAAGATAGGAAAAGGAAAGGCAGGGAGAGATCACATGCATGATATTTATGCCCCGATATGGGAAGACCAGCTTCTCTTCTTGAGCTTTCTTTGAAACCAATAGCTGCTCTTGTCCTTGTAACGGATTTTAGATGGGGAACTAGAGAATAGACCATATTCTCCTAAAGGCTTTTCACGGTCAACGAAAACAGGGATATTTGATCATCTATGATATGCCCTACGGGACTGAATCCATACTTCCCTGGGTCTCTGACCCCGATGAAAGTACGCTTGAGATAGAGTAAGCACTTCGTACCGGCTACTGACACGAATACCAATCCCAGCCGTTCCCTTTTAGGTCTACTGGACGGTGGATTTACATAGTGAAAGTAACTGACGTACGAAGCTCAACATCCATCCTTACTATATGATATTTTTGAAATCACATAGCACTTCCCAGGTAGGATTCGAACCTACGCGTAGACAGACCTTGTTCACAGTCGACCGCTCTACCACTAAGCTACTGAGATGGTACAGCTAGTGTTACAATGGTGAATCAAGACTCGCTTAAGCTTAAAATGCGCAGCAAGCGGAAAATCACTCCGCTCCGCCACTGGAAACACCACTTCCCGTCCGACTTGCATGTGTTAAGCATTAAGCTTTTTTTTCAATT
>NW_027519244.1:12500-137500 GCF_043159265.1 Tasmannia lanceolata
CGCTGTTAAGCCCTCCTGTGGAAATATAGGCCCTCGAGCCGAATTTCTTTACCGAGTTCCCTCTCGGCTGACACGCTGCTCGGGATCAGCGCGAACGGCGGTGAAGCTGCGATTTCACTACGATCTTGTACATGCAAGCCGTGAGCCGTCTTCTCGCCAGGGGTCCTTCCTGGGCCCATGTACTCCATCTACGAAACCAGCCGTGCCTTTCTCGCTCTCCGAGAAGAGGGGAGGAATCAAAGCCCACCAACCTGCTACTCAAACGCACTTTACGCCCAGGCTCTAGCGGAATATCCATACCACTCTGTCGTTCATCGTGGGCTAGCATAGCTGACTATCGTGCAAATCCGGGAAGGTCCTGCGCTGCAATTCGCTCGAAAGAGAGGGGGGCTTGCCATCCGACCTGCTTCCCCCTTCGGACTTCTTCCTGTGGAGTGAACCGATTTGCTTCACACTTGATAGAAGCACTAGTCTCGCGCGGCTGCATGCCTGCTTGTTCGCGCTGTCTGCTGTGCTCTTAGCTTGTTTGAATTGACTGAATCAGGAACTAGCCTAAAGGGTGCATTCCTGAGAAGCGTAGGCTCGGTGCTTCACTCGATAGAAGCGCGGAGAAAGGCCACTCAGCGAGCAGCGCGCGCATCGGGCTTCAAGAAGCACACTAGGGCAGCGCACTAGGGCAATAAGGCATTGAAAGCGCTCGCCTTCGGCTCCCTACTCAGGAATTAGCCTAACGGCAGAGCTCTTGCTGCACTCAACTAATAATTGTTATGATGATAGTACATATAAGGTAAGGCAGGAATAAGACCGAAGCGGATAAGCTCCTGCTAAGCTCAACTCAAAAAGGCTCCACAAGCGCGATAGAGGAGTACTTAACGCGCGTTGAGCGAGCAGCAAGGTTGTTTTTTTTTCTATTCGACCACGTGAACGCGGTTTATCCGTAGTAAAGTAAAAGACTGCTCCTGATGCGAAGTTTACCGCTCCGCTAACGCTATGTGATCCGGTCAAGGCGAATCGAATGGTCTTTTTTCCACTTGGCAATCCCCTTCCATATTATTATATAGGCATATATAGGATTCACGACTGACGCCCTGTGTGGAGAGAGCCCTAAAGCACTGTAAGCAAGTTACTCCACCAAGAGAAGATAGAATCCGCCAAGGGCATTCCCAGCAGCATTAGCTAGTTATATGCAAATGACAGCCAAGGAAGGAATCGGGTCGGGAAAGAAGACTGGAACCGATGTTCCAGATCATTAACGTTCAGACAAGGAAATTTCGTACGAAAGACGTCTAGTTCGCTCAGCCAAACGAAGAGGAATGGGATTTTTCGGCTTCATCGGTTGCAGAGGAGGAACTTGACCGTGTGTGAGTCCATCACATCAGTGGAAAGCTGGCAACTTTGCGCTCGTTTCTTCGTTAAGAGCTTTGAATATGTCTACGGACATCTACTTGACGAGAGCAACTTAGCCCAAAACCCCTATGGGTTGCCCAGCCAATTGAAGGTTCTTTAGTGGTAGGTAGCGAGTTTTCTTATACTCCAAACAAGTAGCTGCTAGCTTGCCTTGCTCCCAACTGCCTTGTACCTACATCAGACATCTAGCATCCTGCCTTGTGCCCGCTAGCCGGCCAACACCTTTCCAGTTTATTTGAATTTTTTGGAGTTGAGGCTGCCCGTTGCTTATGTCACATGGTTTGGGTGCTGGCTACATGGGGGAAGATCAAAAAGTGTGTCGACGCAGTCGGGCGCATAGCCGTTGTCGGTGAGTGCCATGACAGGGTGGTGGTGCTTTCTCGCTGCCGGGTTGGCGAAGGTAAGGAGCTCGTGAGTCAAAATATGTTTGTCAGCCTCGAAAAATGATAGTGAGGGCAGAGGGAGGAGTGAACGGAGGACAGAAGGGAAGTAAACAGTTTCGTTAGCGTAAGAGCATTATCGAGTGTAGTTTCAGTCCTCGGTTAACAGATAAGGGAAGGCAAGTTCCACCTTTTCCCTATTGTCTTGTTTCAGAGCTTCTTTCAAGCAAGTCAGGCGGGCAGGCAAGGGCGTGAAGGTGGGCGGTTGGTTCAGGGAAGGTGAGCTTTGAAGGCGTGCTTCGAGTCCAGCTTCAGCCGAGCGAATAAGGTGTGCTTCGGGTGACATTTCCTGATCTGAAATTTCGTTAGTGAGCTGGTTCGGTTCGGTCTATCCCTTAACTTAACCGAGGGTGGGTGCCCTTCTTTTCGATAGAATGACCGTGAGATTGGCGGAGTGCTGATTCGAGACAAGCATCCAGTTGTTGCCTTCGAGAGCAGGAAACTGAATGAGACGGAGCATAGGGCTACGATAGGCTATGGAAGGAGCAGCGCGAAGAAAGAGGCACGCACGCAAGGAAAGAAGCGAGCATTAGCATCCGCACCCTTTGAAGCCTAGAAGTAAATAGGGAAATCAAATCCCCAGGCAAATAGAATATACCAAACCGAGCGACTCACTTACTAGTCACTTACTCGAAATACCAAACCAAGCTACTCAAATAGAACAAGGAGCTCTACTCATAAGAGGTATTTGAACTGCAGCTCCCATCCAGGCTGTCTAACTCGGAAATCGGGATCGGGAAGAAGAGCATGCAGCCATGAGACTAGTTTACCATTGTCCCGAAGTAGAATGGCTTGAGTTCCCACCTAAAGCGAGCTTGTATGCGCATTTCATTCTTCTATCTTTTCAGTTGCTGTAACGGATTAAGCGTTAGAACGGGAGTTAGAACGCCCGAATGTCTCCACTCATTGAGTAGCTGATACTACTGATTCAGTTAAGGCAAATAGCCCATACAATCAACATAGGATATACGAATCACACTGATCGGAGCTATCCGAACTGCCAATTAATTAATTTACCCATTGAGCTACTCTTTTCAACAACCCTTACTCTAACACAAGTCAAAGTTAAGTACACACGCATTTGCCCGATCTACTTTAGTTTAGCTACTAAGCTTCAAAACTAAGGGCTTACTTCGAACTGGGAGCTAGAACTACAGGGTTAACTACAGAACTAAAGGCAAATAGAATCTAACAGCGGGCAAGTAAACAGCCCATAGACTACCCAGCGACTCAAATTAGCTACTTACTGGAAAATCGCTAATACACAAATATAATACCCAAGCTTGGAAGGATCGCTCACTTGCTGGCTCGCTCCAAACCCAGTCTCGTTACCTGATAAGCCTGATCCTCGCCCACTTTCGCATACATGCTTTCCCGTCGAGTACTGGATTAGCTGGCATAATGAAACGACCAAAGAACAGAACTGAGATCTATAAGAGGAAGGCTGTCAAATAAGCCAAGCAAGCCGGACAGCGCCCCTCTCGGTTGAGTCGTTCCGTTCGGTCCGTGGGCCCTCACTTCACAGCTCCGGACGCACGCACGCAAGCACGCTAGCACGCAGCTACTCCCTCGCACTACTATCGAACGCTCGCACGCTCGCACGGAAGGAAGAGGTTTGACTGAGCCCGGACGAAGCCAATCACATTGAGTTGTAGATTGACATAGTTAACCTTCAGTGCACTTATAATATAAAGTCAGAGTTGAAGCTGAGCGTTCACCTTAGCGGCACCTCTTACCTCAGATGCATGTGTTAAGCATATAACTAGCGAGCGAACCTGACTGAGCCTGCCTGCCTTTCAAGAAGCAGATAATCCAGCAGAAGCGACAGAATCATCACCATTTGTAGCAGCATTCGATGGAGCAGATACGGATTCACCTTTGCTTGCTTCTGATATCTAGTTCCGTACCGTCAGGAGCAGATTGATTTTGATAGTTGAGTTCGCCCGCTTTTGATAGAATAGAGCTTGGCAGCAGAGATGAAGATACAAAAAACCACTCTTTTCTCTCTCCCTTGGTTCAGCGGAACCTGGATCCGCCTCGAATGCTGCTTCCGACTTCCCTAGTTCTGTTCCCGGAGTTGCTTACTCCCCCTCACCCCCTCTCCTTACCGATTAAATTCATCCATCCGACCTTGGACTCTGCGATTTTTTGCTTTTGTTGGCTGTCTGTACCGTACCGCCCGGATATGCACTGGAGATAGGGAAGTTTGTGTGTAGCTGGCTGGGATACGACATCAGTAGGGGTTTCATTAGATTTCCTTGAGTCTCTTCTCCGCCTAAAAACGGATTTAGACGTAGGAGGCCCTCGAGATCTCATTCACCGCCTTAACTTTGGCACAAAATCATCAAATCAATGGGATCGGTATCGGGGGGGAGCGATGAAGAGGGAAGTGGGTACTCCGAGGAGCGGAGCCTACCTCGTCGAAGCTGTTGCTGACCCATTGAGACTAAACTGAGACCAAACTCACAAAGAGAGACATGGAAGAATGCGGCGTAGATTAAGGGGAGGAACTAGCGCCTCCGAGTCTAGAGTCGCTATTCGAAGAAGAGGCCTTTGAGAAGAACTATCTCTAAAGTCACTTCTGAACTTAGAGAATTTCAATCTTTCTCCCGTCTGATCTTAAGAGAACTGGGGAAGATGCACTGTAATGAAAGTAATTCTATTAATAAGACATTTCATAACTGACTTGCTAAGTAACATACCAAGGAGAGGCGGTTTCCGCATCTCCGTTTGAGGGGATTGGAGAGATATATATGTTGTGGTATGATTCGGGGGAAGCCCTTTGGAGCGATGAGTTCTAGTTTGAGTTGGAGTTAGAGTTCGAAGGTGCGGGTGAATTCCACTTTAAAGGGGTTTATGAAGCAGCGAAAGAAAGCCGGGAAGAAGAAGCTAGGGGGGAAGTCTATTTTCTCCCCAACCAATTACCTTAACTCAGAATGATTTTGACTTTACATTCGCTATCCCCATACTCGACCCCTGTATGTAGAGGTCTTAGTAGACCACTACCAAATCAAGAGGGCGTTTTTCCGCCTGGTGCAAAATGGAATATTTGCACATTGAGTACAGCTAGGCAGTTTCATTTGGACCCTTCCTGACTTTAGAAAGAAATGGCTGGACCTTGGCTGGCCTTTGCAACAAAGTTGAGTGCGTACCCATTGAGCGCGAGTTGGAGCTTTCATCATCTATAAACCTTTGGTAATCCATGATTTTCCCTTACTAAAGGTACGCTTGAGTTCGAGCTTTCATCACTTCAGTGCGAACGGGACCTTCACTCACGGGGACCTGCTTACAGCACTTGGGCGGGAGTTCTTCGATCAATACCATCCGACTGGCCGACTGGCACAAGGAAAGAGCAATAGACCGGACCAACCTACAAAAACGAAACGGTCCCTACGTAACCAGTCATCCATAATATCAAATAAATCATTTTCTTCTTTAGTAAATCTACCAAGGGCTATAGTCATAGTGATCCTCCTATTCAACTACTTCAACCATTTCCGAACACCTAAGGCATTAGGACTTGACGCTGACGGATCTGTATCTGCAAGCAATAGGTCTCGGCTTTCCTTTTTGCATTAATACCTATCTTCCTTCCCTCCCCGCTACCTACCTGGGAAAGAAAGGATTGCAGAAGGCAGCTAGCATCCATCAGGGTACGCTTGTTCGAGAAAACCAGAACCGAGTACAGATTACAGCGGGAACGGGACCTAAAAGCAGCAGACGAATACCAACAAACAGCGGACTTGACGCTTTCGCGCTAGGCTAAAAGTGATTGATTGATCTCACTACTGGCTTTAAGTTAATCAGAGGGAAACAGAACTCCTAAATGCAGCCTTGATCTTATCTTATAGTAATTCACCGAGGGAAGAAAGAATGAGTGAGTGTATGTTGGAAGAAGAAAATGAAATACGAACAACCGCGCTGGATTCATGTTGAATTAGTAGGTTGCACTCAACTTAATAAGATAAGTACAGCTATGGTCTACCCCGCTCTGTTATAAGTATCTGGCTGTCTGTCTGACTGAATAGGCAATGGAAACCCTTCTCTCAACGGCATATTCTTAAAGTTCCTGATTGGATCTTACGCTACCGGCCCAAACTCCAGAGATTAGCCTCTTGATCGATTGATTGGATCGAAGTACGAAGGGCTTTAACGAAAGTGAGATCACTACAAGCTGGAATGTGACTTCAAGCAAGCTAGCTAGCAAGAAAACATAAAGTAAAGTCAATCATAGCCGTTGATGATTCCATCTGATTCAATGTCTTTCATTCCCCGCCCGGACGGAAAAGCCTTGATCGGGCGACCCCACTTATGGGAGGCTACAGACATTGGTCCACGAGAGGCTGGGAGGGAGGCAGGAACATCTCCCACGGGAACGAGCTTCAAAACGTAAGGGCTAGCATTAGCACTATGGCTTTTCAGCCTGACATCTATCTAACCACGTCAATGACGGCGGAAGGGAAGGAATGCCCGAGTTTATTCGCTTTAAAGCTGGTAGGGCTGATAGGGGTTCGACCTAGAAACATGTTTGAACATGCGATAAGCTTAAGGAAACCTAGTCTTATAGCTTGTTTACTTCGTTGAGCCTATGTCTATCTAGCTCAGTAGGCGGCTGGCTGGGAGAGGAAGTGAAAACTAAAGTGCTAACATTCCACCTACCTTAATAATAAAGGGGCTGGGCTGGCTGCTCTCCTCAATTGAACAAGCAATTGAGTGGCTTTTTCCTCTCCTTAGCAATCGAGCCTATATGTTCATCTCCTATCCTTAGCTGCCGATCCCTTGTTTCAGTCTTACAACAAGTCTAAGTAGCTAGGAGAAGCCTATAAGAGTGCAGTGCAGAAGGTAAAGGAAGGTAAACCATTCGGTAGTCTCAGTCAAACATGACTGTCTTTAGGAAAGAGGTAGGCGGCACAATCCGAACATGCAACAAATGGCTTGCTCTCCACTTTCCTTGGGTTGTCCAGATTTCATCTATATCCTCTCCCGGCGGGTCTCACCTGTTTTCCCTTCCTCTCACCACTGACCCTTCTGTCCTTCCTAACCTTCCGAGAGCCTTCCTGACTGGCATTTCAACTGGCCTTGACTAAAGGGGTTGTCCGGTTCTGATCCCTCATCTCAAGCTATTAAACAGGCAAAAAGGGGAACAGAGGTCTCCTTCATCATTTTGAGCGAATAACGGCGATTCCTCAAAGATAAACCTCCTGACGAAGGTTTCCTCAACACCCGGTTTGAACACCCTTTCTGCCCATTCACGGAGTTTCACTCGCTACTGGAAAGGCGGAATCACAACATCCAAGCTTTTGTCTGTCAACTCGCCTCTGACTCTGAGCTTGGTCCCTTTCCACCCGGTTTTGACGAACCCATTCTTCCCACGCAAATCATGAGGATTGATTGTTTTTTCTACGATGATTCAGCTCCCGAACCTGCAAGCTTCTACGCTGAAAAGACAGGTCGACGCTAATTCATGGAGTCAATAGGGAAGGTAGAAAGGCAAGATTTGTGAAAGACCAGACAGGTTGTATTGGGGTGGATTAGCTTCCGGAGAAAGAGCAAGGAGCTTACTTACCTAAGAGCTAAAAGGGCAGGGTTGGGAAGGAAGGAGATACAGCTTGAGCGTTGAGCTTGTCTTCTTGACAGGCCTACTTTTCTTTGTTCAACTGGGCTTGGCTGGTGGACTAGATAGGGACAGGAAAGTGACAGGACCTTTTAAAGAGCCTGAATCCGGTGTGAGGCTTGTGCTTCTTTCTATGTCTATGGAGAGCATGAAAGGCCCTAACTGGTAAGTCAAGTTTCGCAGGAAATTGTAGCGAAGGCAAAGCTACTTCAGTAGCTTTGTGCAAGTTGAGTAAGCGATAGCTCACGCAAACGCTATTGAAAGTGAAGTTCAGTAGCCTGAGGAGTGTCTTCGAATCTTTTTTAGCCAAGAGCTTGACCGGGTGAGCCAGCATATAGTGCAAAGCACCTTTTCGGAAAAGTCCAGTTCAAGCAAAGGGAGGACAGAGAGAACTCCATGGATCGTTCCTAGGTCAACGGTCAACCAACGGGCTTTGACTTCGTTGAGCTTCAAAGCATTCCCGCTCCCTTTGCAATCCAATCCCGGAACTACGGCTCCAAAGGATCGTGCAGTGGATGTGTCGGGTTCGCACCTGATCTACGACCACCCTCCTGCTGCCGTTGGAATTGTGTGTTCGTCTCTGCCTGTTCAAAGAGCGACAATCAAGGGTCTTAAAGGAGCACGTATCCGCCTGACTTGAAAACAATCCACGCTCCCTCCGATGAATGATTGTTTGTTCTTGCTTGATTACCGGAGGACTACCGCTGGAAGGCGTTGTCACTGCGACTTGGTGCCTAGTGTGCTCTTCACGGAAAGGAGTGAAACGAGCAAGGAGAGAGAGTCAACCTTAATGTCAGTGATAATAGGAAAGGAAGAGACAGAATCACATCTGCTTGGCTGGTCGACACAAGCAGGGTCGCTGGGAAGGATACAGATGGGGTCCATTGAAAGCAAAGTCAGGACGAGAAGGGTTGAACGGGAAGAACGGGTTGTGTTTAGTTCGGCTTGGCTGGTCTTCATGGCATGAAGAACTCGGATTCGACAAAAGAATCAAAACCATAGCTGTGAGGCTTAACAGACAAAGAAAACGCGATCCCACTGATCGCCCTCCAAACAAAACAACCTGATCTGTGTAGGCCAGAAGCCAGAAAAAGCATGATAGCTCGCTTGATCACACTGATCGCTCCGCTTGTCTTCTTGGTGGAAGGGTTCAGGTTCAGTGAAATGAATGAGCGAGAGCTGTTTAAGAAAGAGGCGGAACATCGCTCTCCGTGGCAGCAAAGGGAAAACGAGATATTGATTCAGTCGGAGGTAGACTTTCGATGAGCGGAAGTAGATGCACAATGGGATTCACCCTGGATTGACTGTGTTAGTGCTCTATATCTGATCTGTCTGTCTGTCTCCTATTGTTACGAGAAATCCCTTCCTGATCAAATCAACCCGAAGAAAAATAGGATAAAGCCGAGCTCCTAACTTCTATCTTTCTTGGTTTTTGCTCTTAAGTACTCCTAAGCCCAGCCTCTTCTTTCCCGTTCATATGAAAAAGACCTGCTATGCTAATCTCGTTAGGCCACCCGAACCCATCGCACCTTTGGCAGGAGGAGTTAGAAAGGTGAAAAGAGAACAAGACAACACCTGCGTATATCGCTCCTGTCTAAGCGAGCGAGACTTTATCCATTGGACTTTCCATTTCAAGCTCGACTTGTAGCGAGACTCCACTTTAGATCCTGCGAGCTTAGTTTATGAATAAAATCCTGCCCTTTTTTCTTAGGTAAGTAAGCTGCTTGCTCTTTGCTCATGCGAGGAAAGCCAAAAACCTTTACAACAGAGGGCTGTGCCTGCGAGCCTAGCTATCTCTATGGGAAGATACAACTGATGACCACTTACTTAACTTAGGTCATTCCTTCTCGGGAGAAGATACGAAAACTCGGAACCTTTTCAAAGAGAAAAACTCATTTTATGAACTCGATTTTCAAAGGGTGGTCGTAGATCAGTACGAGTAGATTGGGTTTTGTCGAGTCAAAACAAGTTGATCGGGTCAATAGCGGAGGTGTGCCTCTCTTGCTGAATCGCCTCCTCGTACTGCTAGTCGTTGTTCTTCCCGCTAACGAGTTTATCTGAACCTTAGTGTAGTTCGCAATCATGCTTTATTCCCCTTTCCACCACCAAGTCGGAAAAATCAGTAAGACTAGCGAGAGGTAGGTTCGGGTATGGTACTACGCTTCGTCTTGGTCCCCGATCCCGATATGGGAATACCAGTGAGGAAGGCAACACAATCATACGAGCCAGGAAGGCATACCATGAAAAGACCTTCTATGAGGTTAGGATTGAGACTACGATCTCCAGTCTCTCTAAGCGGAGTAAGCTCCCCTCTCCTTCTCTTCTTCGATTTGGTCGCTACGCTTTGCTTTTGTTGGTGCCTTGGTGCTGGAAAGGGGGCCAAAGAGGAGAAAGCTTGCTGACTCAAGAACTCATTCGTCCTTGAGCTTCGACTTGCTGACTTGGTTCCTTAAAACCTATTTCTCCGACTTGGTCTGCTCTCCTTGCCTTGAAGTAGGTCTTTCGCTTTGGCCTTCCCCTTGACTCCGATCTCCTCTTTCCTGCTCCACACAGATCAGGTTTTGAGGGCGAAGTCTGCTTTCTCATCCACCGGGCAAGCAGGTTCCACGGGTTAGGAGGCTGCCTTTAAGTGATAGGGGGGCCCTCATTTCATGTAACACAAAGGAAAGCAGTGGCCGTTCACGTTCACTCACTAAAGTTAGGGATGCAACGAAAACGCGGAACTGAAAGCATATATCCGGAATAGGAGGAGGCCGAAGCTGCTTCTTTTTCCTTCTCTTCGACCTGAAGTTCAGTTCTTTATTCGTATAAATAAGGTTCGGTACAGATCGTATGGTAAATTCAGGAAAGCACGATCAAGGCTTTGCTTTGACATAGAAAGGGTCAAAGGATAAAAGAAAAATAAATCCTTTGATTTCATAAGGATAGAAAGAATTTCCCCCTCGAGATAAGAAGTTGAAATTCAAAGAAAGTATAATGGCAGTGCTTAGAACAACGAGTTCTATGATTGCGATGGACTGTCGTCATCGCACGAATGAATGATAAGGAAGACCAAGAGTCCAGTGACATGATGGTTGCCATGATTTTAGAAGCCTTCGTTGTCGAGAACGAGGTAGAGTGGTGAACTGATTCGAGTGTGACTCATCACATCACCAGTCAAAGAAATGCCTTGAAGACCTTCGAATTAGTGGGGGTTGGCATGAATTTGTTTATGGGCAACTTTTCGACTTCCAAAGTGGTTGGAAAGGGAACCGTCAAGCTGAAGTTCACCTCCGGGAAGGTGATTACACTTAAGAATGTTCTGCACATGCCATACATCCACAAGAACCTGGTTTCCAGATCTCTCTTGTCCAAGCACGGCTTTAAGATGGTCTTCGAGTCTGAGAAATTGATTCTGACCAGTGTATTCGTTGAGAAGGGCTATTCTGGTTCTGGAAAAGGCTTGGTTAAGCCAAATGTTGATTAAAGTGATATTACATCATGCCTGAGATATGCCTATGAGAACTAGGGATGAGGCTCTTAAAGCTCTGGTGCAGAATTGCCTATACCTGAAGATCAAGACCATCAGATTGGACAGAGGAAAAGAGTATATCAAGATCAAGTTTGCAGTGAAGATCATGAGATGATCAAGTCCATGCGGATAGGTTCGGGTTTTACAGAATATATTTGGGTTGAAGAACTGCTTTCAGCGAGTTATATTCTCAACCGAGTCCCACATAAGAAGCTTGACGTTACTCCGTACGAGGTATGGAATAGCAGAAAGCCAGTTTTAGAGTATGGGATTGTCTAGCTCACGTCAAGTTGCCGGACCTGAAGACTCAAAAGGTTGGATACAGAGGTATCGACTGTAATGGTGTTTGGATACTCAAAAAGTCACAAGGGGTGTAATAGTGGAGTCAATCAATGCAAACTTCTTCGAGAACTTTTCCTTCTAAAATCCGAAATGGATGAGATAGAAGTTGCTTTGTCTTTTAATTAGTAATTAGCTGAAGAGGAAAGAGATTGAGATCTCTGAGGCTACAGGAACTGAGAAAGAGCTTGAGAGTGGAGACTCAAAAGACTTTTGACCCGTTTTTATGGTCTCTTAGTTGAAAAGGACCCTGAGACGCATGCTGAAGCTACGTCATCACATGATGCTGTTTAAGCAATAGAAAATTAATTGCACTATATTATGTCCAATAACACCCGGATTCAGGTAGACGTACCACCAGGATGCGAACCTTTTGGTTGCAAGTAGATCATCAGGAGAAAATTCAAGCTGATGGATCATTGGACAAGTGTAAGGCCAGATTAGTAGCAAAAGGGTTCAAGCAGACGGAAGGTTTCGATCACTTCGATACCTTTGCTCCTGTAGCGAGGATCACAGTAATACGGCTGTTAATTGCTATCCTTAATCTGATTATTCATCAGAGGGATGTGAAATCTGCCTTCCTAAACGGTGATTTGGAAGAAGAGATGTATATGGAGCAGCCTGAAGGATTCGTCACTCCTGAAATGAGAAGAAGGTCTACAAGCTGAGAAAGTAACTATACGGCCTAAAACAAGCTCCTTAGCAGTGGCATGACTGGTTCAGGAAGTGATGTTTTCCAACGGTTTCGTGATAAATGGAGGTGACATTTGCATCTTCAGCAAATGAATAGAGAACTCTTGAGCGAGAATCTGCCAGTATGAGGATTTGGGACAGACATTTATAATGTAAACATTAAGGAAATGGGAGAGGCTAATGTGATTCTGAGAATCAAGATTGTCAGACAGAAGGACGGGTTAACCTTTACCCAGTCGAGTTACATTGAGAAGATTCTCAAGAAGCTTAATCACTTCGAGTGTGCGCCTGCTCCAACTCCATTGAGTCCCAGTATCCAGTTGATACGGAACAAAGGCAGAATTGTGGCTCAACTGAATATTATTCTAAATTGGGAGTCTCATGTACGTAATGTACTGTACGAGACCAGACATAGCTTTTGCTATGGAGATGTTGAGCAAGAACTCAAGTAATCCAGGGAAAGAGCAGTGGAGTGCTCTGACCAGAGTTCTGAGTTACCTAAGAGGTCAAATGGATTACATGTAGCACTGAGGGAAATTCCCTGCTGTGATCGAGGAGGATTACAGTGACGCGACTGGAATTCAGATCATGAATATTCCAAGTCGGTGTCTGCCTGGGTCTTCACCATTAGGTGGAGGAGCGATTTCATCGAAATCAAGTGGCAGACAGGCATAACTCATTACTTCATGGAATTAGAGTTTATTGCTGTTACCTCTGCTTGAAGAGAAGTAGAGTGGTCTGTAAACGGTGATGTTTATAGGCCTTGTCTGTTCTGTGATTTGACTTTCACGGACAAGTCTTAGGCGTAGGGGAAAGATGAATATCAGCTATTGTCTATCCATCTTAAGCAAAATGGTACTCCGCTTCTTTAAGACCAATCATGGACATCTTGTCCAGGACAATCCTATCATGCTCATCCAATCTCAACAAAGAAATGACTACCATAAGACCGCCTTCTGTCTTTGACTAACTACCTTGTCATTTCTTTTTAATTATAGCAAAGATCGCGACTGAAGAAGACTTTATTAGGGCTGAGGAATTACTGGTTTAGAGTTGACCTCTTTCGACTCTTCGCTGTACGCTCTTCTGTATTTCTCTCTCGCTCATTTATTATATACTATTTAACTCTCGTTCATTCCCTTCGGTCACCTCCTTTCGGGAAAAAGGTAGTGAACAAAGCCCTACGTATGTGTACCGATACTCGTACCTCCTGGAGAAGTATTCAATCTTCATTGCCTAAATGTCTCGACGTGAACTTCGGCAAAGCTTTGCGTAAACGTCTACTATTGAACCGAAGTTGGACTTTCGCGAACATCGCTTTCGAGCTCGTCTTTAATAAAGTGGAGTCAACAAAGTTTAGACAACCCTGGCAGGTCATAGAGCTTAAGCGAAGTGAGCTTTAGCGAAAGCAGAGCTAAGAAGTTGGTACATGGCAAGAAATGAGGTCTATGCTTTTTCGTGAGAAGTGCCTATCTATTATACCATTACAGCGCTTATTATGCTGCTTTAACCACTTTATTCATTTTTGGGCAGCATGAGAGAAAGTGGAGTCAACCATTGTATGAGATCAAGCGAGCCTAGTGAAGTTTTTTAAGATCCTCGCCACAACATTAGCAAGATGCAAGGGCAGGTTCTTTGTACAAAACATTTCGTCTGAAAACTTATTTTGTAAAAATTGGAGTGGATCACTGAGGCTAGGGATCCAGGGACCCAGGGATCGCCAGTTGCTGAATCCCTATTAGAATTCTCAGTCTTATTGAGTCTTGCGCGCAGTTCTCTAGACTTTTCTTAATAGTAGTCTTTTCCGCTTGTCCTAACTTTGTCTTTGTTGACGTCTTTTACAAGACTTACCCTGTTCAAAAGTATCAAAGAAAGTCACGGCTTTGTTTGGCCAACATGGAATAGACTCCAAAGTCTGGACTTTTCAGATGGTGGCTTAACCAAGAATGGAGCTGGCTCTTGTGGCTTGTCTTTTAGGAGTGGGACAGATCCTGGCTGTTCTAAGGATGATAAGTGTCCACTTCCAAAGCTTCCTTTAGCTCTGATTGTTGTAAGATTCTGGGACTGACAGCTTCTGCTCATGACTAATCGCTGTAAGAGAACAATCATTAACTGAAAAGAAATGCCTACCCGAGCTCATGAACTCTACTTGCGTATGGATTCAACTCTTCCTGCGACTCCAGGCTGTAAACTGACTGCCCTCTTGTTCAAACGATTGACCTTACGAAAGACAATCAAGAAAGTACCAACCTTGAATCTGACCCTCTCACTACGGTTCGCTTAAGCCCAAAAAGCCTAGATCGAGCACCAAAGCTTCCACTCCCTCTATAGTAGCTGGGACTCAATCGCCTAATGCTCCAGCAGCGCCCCAACAGTCTACGGAGTAAGAGGATGAAGAGAGACAAGAATCACCGAAAGACAGGCCCGGGTGCCCTCGCTGACTTTCTTCTTCCTATCGACTTCCCTATCCCTATCGCTCGAATTTGCGACAAGACTTCGTTCCAATCAATGGATTTCTTTGGGCAGAGTGCGATAATAGACCTGAAAACCCAAGTCTTTTTACTTTTCACTGGCTTTGCGAGAGGCTATCTTACCGCTGCAGACAAAAAGGTTGCTAGTGATGCCTCTCCGGCCTTTAGTCTTTTTTCAGTAACGAATTGAAATCCTACTGCCCTGGTGGAAAGGAAAGAATGATTTCGTCTACAACACTCGACTTGACAAATGCAATTTCTTCATCTCAGCATGGCGCTACGCGAGCCAATTCCATCATCCGACCCATCAATTGAATGCTATAAGTCAGCCCTACTCTTCTCATCCAAAGAAAAAAGAGGATAGGCATAGCTCGTCACTTTGCATGCCACGAAAGTATAAAGTAACCTTTTGTTCTTTCTATATCTTTTGATAGGCACTTCACAGTCATTTGTGCTCCCTTCGGGCTACTCACTCACTGAAGAGCCAAGAATAGGTGCTCTCGGAATCATCAATAGGATAGGAAGAGCAGGGCGAATTGTAGACCCAGGGCCCATATAAAGCCGCCAAGCCGGTACAACGGACCTTTTGAGTCAACTGGGACATCCTTGGTCAAGCAGCTATATGTCGGTCAACCATCGGCCCTATTTCTCTCATGAGATTTGGGAGTAGCGCCAGTAGCTCATCCTTGACGGCTAAATTCAATGCACAGATTTCCTTACCTGGATCACCGGTCGTTAAAACAGCATCCAGACCTAGTTGTTCAAGCACTTTTTTGTCCTGGTGGAAAAAGTAAAAAGTACCATGAGGAGCATACCGAAGAATAGAAGAGTAGCTGACGGCTGCATCTCGAGTCAAAGTTTAGCGAATTGTCGCCGACTGCTACTAAGAACTTTTCCAAATGCAGGGTTCTAAAACCACTTGTATAGGCCGGGGTTGAGAATTGGGGGCACGCTTCGATCAGTAAAACCTCTTCCTTCCGTGCTTGCGTGCGTGCGTGCGAGAGTAAGGGAGGTTTAAGCTGGGAGAGATGCCTACTACTTAAATGATTAAGGTGGTGGGACGGCAGATCAGGGCAAGTTAAAGAGCATGTGAAAGCATGAACTTCCGGACTGCCTGAATGAACTAAGCACTTCCCGAGCGAAAGCCGTATAGCGTTCATTTCGACTAGACGGACTTCCACATTCGGAATGAACTCCTTCCTGCTCTTTTCTTGCTCTAGCAGCCGTTTTCTTTTACCTAACAGAACTCCTTTACCCTTAAACGACGGACTTCAGGAATTCGCTACTTCACTTAGGAATTCCGGACTGACAGCCGTTGTTTTAATGAAAATTCCCGGGTTTGATCCATTCTGAGGAACGACCGGAACGGACTAACTAGTCTCAACTAGCACCGGCAGTCCGGCAGTCAGTCCTTAATTCCCTAAGTCCGTCAGTCTGGAAGTCAGGAGTGAAGTGAGGCGACCGTTAGGGAGGGAGACGAAGGAACGGATGGGTTTGTGAGCCGCCCTAAGCCTGAGGAGCCTAGAGGAGCTGCTATTCCGTCTTTCTAGCCGCCCTAAGCTTTAGGAGCTGTACTTACCACTGGCAATGTAGCTATCTCGGTATGTTCAAAGAAAGCTTTTGTTGCTAGGGCAGAATCAATCACGAATTCCTTAGTTCAATAAGAACTTGATGATAGGCGATAGGCTGAAGTGCATGAACTCCCTTGATCGAGGCTCGGGAACAACCTATGACAAAAGAGGAGCCAAAACGAACCCTATCATCAACTTTTTAATGCTGTTAAGCCTTTCTCAATGTATCGTAGTTAAACATAACTGACTGATTGTCAATTGTCTGTCTATCCGTTCATGAATTTCTCTTCTCTCGATTAAGGACAGAGAAATGTAAAAGCAAGCAAGAAGCGCTTCTCACTGCATCGTATAGTAAGATGACTTCTTTCTTCTCTGTGTATATGTGAGATGTTCTATTCGATGGAATTGTTTACATAAAAGAACGATAATCCAGTCACTAAAGTGAGGAGGAGCTATGGGCGAGGTATAGGTATTCCCTAACCCAAGCAGTGGGAGTAGGGTTCTAGGTCTTAAACAATGAATGAAAGGACTCAACCAAACGAATGAGTTGATGATGTCGATGACTCACCCACAAGAAGTTCGACGGAAAGACCAACAATCTTAACGAGTTCTCCACTTTTATGGTGCACGAGCCGATACCTTTCGCCTAGGGGAAACAGGAATGAGGAGTGAGCTTGCCAACGAGAAATGAGGCTATCTGCTTTAGGGCTAAGTGAACCCAAGAAGAGGATGCAAGGTAAGCCTGTGAAGAGAACTAGGTGTAGGTGTTGTTATTCCCCAACTCTGGAGTGAAGGTTATTGGTCTACTGAGCGGACGATCCGGGGAACGAGACATCGACCGATCCACTTATCCGCTGCATGATCGTAAGCTAAGAGAAAGAGGGCAATGGAAGGATCGAGTGAAGTAGCTAGCCTTGCTGTTGCCATAGTGAAGGATGCGTGGTAGTTGACACAACTGAGGTTGTGGTTGGCTACTTAGGGAAAAGATCGTTTAATGAAAATTGGCAACTTTTGAAAGAAATCTTGAGAAATTCTTGTGAAAGATATAGATCTTCTACTGCCAAGGTAACACAGGACTTAGCCCTCCAATGAATGGAGGGGTGTAGGTACCCCAAGCTTTGACTTAGGGTTCGCACTAGTCGATGACATGACCCAGATAGTTCGCGGGAGAAGCAAGATAGAGTAGCGAGAAAGTCACTTTCATAGGTGTGATGGTGCAACTAGGGCTGCTTTCGGGACAAGCAAGTATCGGCAAGTGAATCAACAAGCGAAGCCAACTAGCCTTGCTCTTACTGGATCAGAGGGATGGGTGAAGGTGAGCCAATAGGCGAGGTAGCACGAGTCAGAATCACTGTTAGGAAGGTTAGCTCAACCCATCGGCTTAAGGGCATTGAGACTGAGGACATCAGGACGGAAGCTCGAACCGGCTGTTCTTCCTCGACTACATCACCGACTTGAACGAACTTGACCACGGGAAATCATTGACAGACTTTCCACAATTCTACATCTCCGGTTTCGGCCAACGACTTTCATACCATTTGACACCGAACTGACTTAGTCCGAGGTTCCTTTCCTACATTCTTCTATGGATCGATCGTTCCTCTCGGCCTACGAACGAACGAATGAAGCACGACGGACACCGTACTACTTGATGGAAGTCCCGCCTTTCACTTGCTTGAAGAAAGCACTTGCGCTATGACTTTCGCCAACTGCACTACGACTCACATGAATAGGTGCGTTTCCTCCATAACCATCTGCCGAATCACTTCATTAACGAAGTCTCTGCGACTGACTACGACTTGACGTAGCCGCCAACGAAGTCAACTGCAGGCACACAAGCCCTTCGCTGCCCAATCGACTCAATCTGGCATCCCCATGTCAGCTATCCGCTCATCCAAGACCTTTACCTGGCACCAATCGAGAAATCCTTCCGCGTCAGTGAATGAGCGTCCCACTAAGCCGTATGTAGATCCCTTTATGCGGTGAAGAGAGTGGAAGCGAGACTCCTTGAAGACAAGTCAGAGTGGGCACTCGAAGTTGACTACCGACTGTCAGACCTACTTGACGTAGCTAGCCGAACGAATCAATCCAATCCTCATCCAAGACTCGCCCACCCTCCTTCTCTCTGCTCCAAGCCTTAGCATGAAGCACTGCCCTGCCCAGCACGAGAACCAACCGGAATTTACTAAGCTATCGGGAAGTCTCACGAAGCAAGGTAAGGAGTCAACGGAGAGGAATGAATGAACCAAGGCGAACCAACCAAACGGAACGGAGTAGGCGAGACGGTGAAAGGTTATTAGGAGCCTACGGAAGGCTCATTCTAAGGATGGTTACTGGCCTTTGTGGTACCAAGATTACAGGTAAACAAAGAATTGTGGGATACAAGCCTTGGCTTACGAGCAGGATGGGAAAGGTAGAGGATAAGAGGAATGCATGAAGCTACGGCAGGCTAATTCATATACCCGCGTTAGCGGCATGTCCGGACAGCACTGGGTAGTTAATATCTGTAGCTAGCCTGCCCTGCCTTCGAGGGCATGTGGGAGATGTTGACGATTGAGTAGATACAGTGGGGTACGAGGTTTCATGGTAGAGAAGCAATGTGGTAACAGTGCTTGGTAACGAGTCTTAGATAGGAGCTGTGGGTAATGCGCGATCCCTATCCATGTCCATCAAGATGGTACGGAGCTGGGTGAATTACATCTGTTGTATCTGCAATCGGTATAGGTCAATAGGTCATAGGTGAAAGAAAGAATTATAGAGTGTAGTAAACGCTTCGATCGAGCGGAGTCTCACTGTCAACGGGGATAGTAGTTAGAGGTCTTAGCCAACCTGTCTTCGACTTCACGTCCAAGAAGAATGAACGAGAACTTCGCTAGAGAGCTAGACTGCCAATAGGCGATAACTGACTTTATAGCCCTATCCCACTACTAGGGCAGCTTGGAAAGCTAAGGAAAGGAGAACGTGAACCAGAATGAAAGAGTTCCACGCATCGATAATATAGCATCAGTGAAAGCTAGAGTTGGTCTTGGGAATAGGACAAGTGGTGTTGTAGCAGATATGTGGATTGCATAGATAGACAAGGCATCACCCCTTATCTACCGTCATCTAATATAATAATAATAAGAAGAGAGATCTTTGTCTCCCTTGATTGACTCCCGCTTGGCGAAAGCCAACGAGAGCTTTTTTGAACTGACAGAACGCTTGCTCGGCAAAGACGATCTATCATACTGTTAAGCCGGGTCGAAATGAGCGCTAGCTATATGCTTAACACATGCGAGTCGAACGTGGTTTTCGGGGAGCTGGGCAGAAGGACAAAGGGAAGAGAAAATAGTTCGGGCATGCAAAAACAAACCGGTGGGCTTGGTAGCAAATCGGCGAAGTAGCTCAGTTGATCAATGCAAAGCTGATAGACGTTGGTTTCGGTTCGATCCACTATCTTTTTGAAGCAGATAGTTCACAGTGCTCATTCTATCTCAACCGGAAAAGCCAACTCATGTTTCCACTCCATTTTCATTACGAAAAATTGGCTATGGACGCGGTCATAAGAAAAGAAGTTGCTGCTCGACAAAGAGAGAAGAAGGCTTTCCCAAATGAAAGTTTAATATAAACAAAATGATGTATCCGGCCATTGGCCTTTCATTGTAAATCTATAAATGAAAAAATACAAAGAAATACAAAGATGTTTTGATCCTTTTTCTTGCAGTTAATCAAGGGTTGGTTTCCCAAACGGAAACCGTAATTAACGGAAGCTCGTTCACGACTTCCGGAAGATGGGTCCCCACAATCAAACAATCAACTCATCCAACACGATGAGGGAATTGGCAAAGAAATCGAAAAAGCCGAAAAGACTCGTTAAGCAATCAATTTATCCCCCTTATATGCTTCCTTTATTTCTTTATACGCGTCAGCGATAAAGGGTATAAAAACTAAAGGCCTATCCGATCCCTCTCTTGCGATCCTTCCTTTACGAGGCCTAGCCGATCAACTGTTCGATGCTATCCTCACCTATTTTATCCACTCGATCCTGCTTGATATGCTTGCCGCGGAGAAAGACTCTTTCTAAAGACTAAAAAAATGGTCAAAGAATCCAATTTTCCAGTCGGGCGGAATGAAAAACAAAATATTGATTGAGATCAGGATAAGGATAAGGATAAGGAAAAAGGAAAAATTTACATTTTGACCGGGTTTCCTTCATTTTTTTCATTGGACTTTCTCCTTATAATACGGATCAACTAGAAATGACATTTGATCGGTATAGCGGAATGCACTTTCTCATTTTGATTGAGATCCTATGAAGGAACACCAGCTCATGAACTTTGCCAGTCGAATGGGCGGAACCTGACTCATCAAGCAAACAAAAAAGGAGCCTTCCCTAGTCATAATGGGCTGGGCCCTTGTATCCGCATATGAAGCGTCACGTAGCATCTTTAGTTCGTGACGTGAGCTCTTCAGTTCGTGAGTTCTCGAGCTGCTATGCTTTAGCGTATCAACAGGGCAAAGCTGACTAATCGGCTCGATCTTTATCGTAATCGTATAAAGGAACTGGCCTCGCGTCAGATATTGGTTGCGCTGATCGGCGGCTTGCAACATCACATCTGGAACGACCGATCTATGAATCTAGAGCTTTCCGCGTAGAAAGACGTCAAGAAAGCTTGAATAAGATTGTTAAAGGGTTTGAGCGTAGAGAAAGAATTGGAACTGAAAGAGTCTTTCGCTCATGCATTTCCTTCAGGCAGGAATAGGTGTCGAAAGCTCATAACGATCGCTATTGATATGCTGCCACACATGCGATCGGAAAGGTGTGATTAGTTCTTTCAATGGATTTCAAGTGTGAATCAAGTCTACAGGGCCAAGTCGTCCATCAATTGAAACAGAGATGAAAGGCGCATTTCGACGAGCATGAAGAATTTCGTTTATATGATTCAGTCGTCGAATAGCGTTTTGAATCGACATAGAATAGATAGATAATTTGCATTCCCGCAATTCATTAATAGGTGGCAAAGGCTACTTGTTCTTTGGCGGGCGAAAAAGGAAAGGGGTGATGTGATCCTTTATGGCAAGAAAAAGTTTTTGTTGAAAAACGGAAATCGAGATTGGGTTGGTGTTCCGCTTCCACTCCATACCTAAGTTCACTCTTAGCTACGATGTTCCGTTTACCCGTCTTACTTCAAGTAGCTAGCGCTACCTCTTTCGAGTTACCTCTCTTCCCCGTCTCTACGGCTCATCTGTTTACCCGTCTTACTAGAACTCAACAGCCAACACCTTACTTAGCTGCAAGTTTGAGAAGGCTTATTCAGGGAAGAGAAGGTAGCGAAAGGCTACGCAGTAGCGAATCTGTCTAAGGGAAGCCTAGCCTCTTGTAGCTTGTTGCTTGTTGGCTGTTTCGAGTGAGGTAGCTTGCTTCTTGTTAGGGCTAACTTAGGGTGAAAGTCAGGCTACGCAGTAGTGAACGTAGTGAACGGACTTAGGAAAGAAAGAAGCTAGTCTCGCTTAAACCTTACTTTGCTTTCAGTTAGAGAAGCGAGAGCGACTAGTTCAAGCCAGACCTTGGAGCTCAACAGCAAGCTGCCTTAGTCGAGTTCCCGTCAACCTGCTGGCTTGTTAGGTAGCGAAGGACAGAACAGACTGATTGATTAGTTCTTTCTTCCCCGGCACGTAGCTTGCTTGCCTTACCTTTCCACTCCTAATTAACTCGAACAAGCAAAGCTGAGCTACCGTTTACCTAAGCAACAACTGTGACTTCTAGCTTAGCCGAGCTAACCCTTAGATAGCTTACAGTTCGATAAGGGTTGTTGACTTACTTGCTTGTAAAAAAAGAGAGCGATGCCCAGAAAGCAGCTAAGCAACAACTGGGAGAAGACTCACACGATACCCAATACTCAAGGATGGAAGTAGCGAAATCAGCAATAGAAGAGAAAGCCGCAGCCGTAGTAGATCGGAGATCAGAGCAGAAAACAACTCAAAGGATACTTGCCCTGAGACCCGAAGTAAGTAGCCACAAGGGAATCGCGAACCGGAAGTGAGCTTGTGTTCACATCTCGTTTTCAAATCTTTCCAATTCCGTAACGGTGGCTATAAAGGACATCTAACGGCCGCTAGACCAGAGCTCTGAAGGTCAACCCAACCACAACAGCCGATACGAGATATTGAGTTAAGCTAAAACATAGGACAAGCCGAGCTAATCGATGGCTCCTAGCCTAGCCTATAGTGAGACTTCCGATTTTGCCATTTCACTACTTTTCCAGTCAAGCCCTGTTCTGCGCTACAATCCACACATACCATACACGGAAACCAGAGTCTCATTTCGCTGAAACCCCCGCCTCATTACCAGATTTGCTCTCATTGCTCCCGTAGCTGACACCAGGACATCTCCATCCAAGAAAACGACCCCCTTCTCAAGCATATCACATGCCCGGTCCGTTCGCTTACACTCACTGCTCCGCTCATCCATTCAATCCTTTCTTTTCGACATCGCATTCCCTTATTCCCGCGAGTCAACTACCCCGCTCCTTGCTTGGATAAATGCAACAACCATTCCATTCCGTTCTATTGCCCACGCTTACTTACGCTTAGCTACTGTGACTCGGGAATCAAGGCAGGCAGCTAAGGGACTACTTGACCATAGTTCCAAACTAGGAGCTAAAACTCAAGGAGATATTCTCTATATAACTCAGTTCCCTGGTTACTTGCTCTCCAAACCCCCTGAACAACAGGTCCCACCCGCGCTGCTTGCCTGCTTGTTCTGCCCTCGCTTCCACATCTACTTAGCAAATCTACTTAGCTTCGTTGCCTGCTCTCCGGGGAAAGCTTTCATGTAATAAACAGGTAACGCTCCCCCGGTTTAGGAGAGTTAGGTTCTCTATATTATTAGAAAGCTAGCTACCAAAGAACTAGAACATCACTCACTACAGGCAAATAGGAAAAGACAGCCCACGCTTTAGCTAATGAGGCAGGCAAGCTACCTAGTGTTCCAAAGCTACAAGGGAGTTCGCATCTCGTTATCATAACGGCTTCTACATAACGGCTGTGTAGCAGCCGTAGCAGCCCCTTAATGTCACACCTCACACGAGACCTAAAACTAACGATTGAGTTAAGATAAATGGCCATTGGAGATGATGGCAGCTGATTCACTACTTTTTTCCTCAACTTCTCATATCCGCAGAACGTAGATCGGAAACCGCTATGCCATAACAGCAAGGCTCATTCGCACCTGTCTCGTTCGCTTTCGCTCAAGTAGCCTACCGCCCCTTGAACATCGTACCTTGCTCGTTGGCCGGCTCATCTGTGCTTGTGATCTCCTAAAACATGGGATTCCCGACCTCCCACTTACCGTCGATTACCGGATTTGCTTACACGGTG
The DNA here is from genome assembly GCF_043159265.1 of Tasmannia lanceolata. Lineage (NCBI taxonomy): Eukaryota > Viridiplantae > Streptophyta > Magnoliopsida > Canellales > Winteraceae > Tasmannia > Tasmannia lanceolata. The sequence continues at coordinate 35,906 of NW_027519244.1, forward strand.
GGATGAGTCTAGACGCCCGGGCACTGATCCTCTTCCGTTCGCTTTCAGGAGAACAAGAACATAATTTCCTTCTATAGAAGACAACTAAAACAACCAGGATAAAAAACAAAAAACTACACGTTCTCAACCCCTTCTGAGCCGCTCTCACTTATCGACGCATTAGTATTTCCAGATGAACTGGCATTGAAGCAACTGTGACTCTAGCAGAATCCACACACATCTGCTTATATAACAGGCTCGCTTTAGCTACTGAGACTCGGGAAGAAGCAACTAAGAGACCCGAAATCGGTAGCGGCAGGGATCGCTCTAACGCCCGATTATCCACGCATTGGAGCGTAGCTGCTACTGTGACAACAACTGTAACACGTTATTAAAACGGCCTAAAAAGCCATTGAACGAGAGTTATCTCACCTTGTGTCTAAAGCTAAATAGCCATATAGCAGGCTTCGCTAATGAGATAGGGCGGATTCCCACGGCTAGGCAAGAGTTCCACTTCTCCTCCTATGCTGGTGTTATCCTATTTACCCCTTGCTTTAACAAGACAAGCGTAGCACCAACTGATCTGCTTAAGCCCGCGCATTCGTCCTCTTATCGAAAGGTACACTGAACACTAACCAGATTGGCATCTTTCCCGGGAGAACTAAAGCAACCTCTATCTATTAACGACCACTTGGGAATCGCTAGCTCGCATACGCTGGTTCGCTCATACGCCCTGTTCGATCTACAGCTAGGGAAGTGAAACGAGCAAGTTCTTGCTTGGCATGTGACTTCTACGGCAATCCCATGTCTTCAGGCAAGGTAGCGTTAGCTATCCCAGGTTGTGAACTGGCTCCGATCCGTGCTATTCTCCGATCCATAGTGAAATTCTATTCCCATATTGCTGTAGTCCAAAGGCCAGGGAATCCTAAGTGATATAGGTTGCCTATCTCACAACGGAACAAGCTAAGCACCTCTACGAGCAAGTAAACTACCTATCTAGGAATTCCCTCTTAACAAGCAAGCCAACCCAACCAACCTGACGAGAGGTTCCCTGGTTGCTCTCCGATCATAGTTCTATTCAATAGCTGATTTATTACTTCGTAACCTGAGTTTAGGCTGTCGTGTGAGTCTAAGGCAAGCGTGCCAATGCGTGCTAGGAGAAGTGGTGAGCTAATGCGGGCGTACTTGCTGCTATTAGAGGTGCGGAGCGGGGATGAAAGTCACAGTTGTTTGCCCGGCCGGGTAAACTGGAGTTAGGAGTGGAGAGAACTCAGTCTAGTCTGCTCTGCCCTTTCAACAGCTAGCCTTCCTTTCTAACTGGCAAGCTAAGTAAGCTACTGCGTACCCTTGGTAACAAGCAAGTAAACTCTCGCTCGCTAACACTTCGCAAGTAAACTACCTTACTTAGCTTGCTCGTCAGGTAGGAAGGTAGGAGCGAGAGCGAGTCATGCCATGTTTGTAGTCCCACTTGTGTAGCCTGATCGGGACTTCTCTCTTGCTTTCTCGTGTTCCCTCTCCGAGCCAATCCTTACCTCATTTCGAGCGACCTCATTGCACTTCACTATGCGAGCTACCTCTCTGTCGTGTTCAAGTCCGTCTCTACTAGCCCTACGAACAACTACAACAACAACTGTTACCCGGATCACTATCACTACAGTTCCATAGCCTACTGAACTACAACAACAAGAACTCTTACACTCCTATACCGCTTAGCTCTACTGCGTAGCCTTAGACAGATTCTCTTCAGTTAGCGAAGTTACAGTTGTTGGCTGTAGAGAGTTGAGTAAATCAGTGAGTTGGACAAGATGGGACGAATGAGTGAACTCAAGAAAGTGTAGAAAGGCCAATGTAGCTAAGGTAGCTTTTCTGTAATCTTTCCTCTCATCTCACAGCTTAGCTACCCTCTCGAACTGTAAGTTAATTAGGGCAGCTTGCTGTTGAGTTGAGTTACAGTAAGCGAGCTAGGGAAGTGAGTTGGCTGTTGAGTTCTAGCCGGGTAAACAGATGAGCCGTAGAGAGAGGGAACTCAAAGCCGTAAGTAAACAACCTTAATTCATGAATTAGCCAGCAAGCTACCTTCTCTAACAGAAAGTAAGGGAAGTGAACTAGGAGTTGTTCGTAGTTAGGGTAAACAAGCAAGTAAACTCCGGGCTAGCGGAGTGAACGGGGCTGTTTCGAGCAGTAACAGTTGTTGGCCAAGTATGGGGAAAAGAGAATATCTGTTCTGTCTTTCCTCTTAGCTCAGCAAGTAAACTACCTTCTCTAACAGAAAGTAAGGTAAGGTAGCGAAGCTAAGTAGCAGTAGCTGACGTTCGCTGAAACCATAGCCTCGTTACCATTACCGGATTTATTGCTTGAGCAGGAAACTTGCTTGCTCCCCTTACTAATTTCCTTGGAACACAATCAAAAGAACTACAGCTTTCACCCCGCTCTACTATATGTAATGTGGCCTGAACGACTTCGCACCTATGAACAGGAGTATAACCGCCTGAATGTCTCCACAAGATACCCGCTACTAAGGATTGAAGTCAGAGAAATCGCCCATACAATCGAACAAAGGAGATCCGAATAGCACTGATTAGCTCGATTGGACCGTTAGCTCGAACAGCCAACTCGCTAGCTCCGTTCACCCGTTGCTTGTTGCTTTCGCCTTACCTTGCTCGAAAACAACAGCAAGCTTCTAACAAGCTAGTCGCTAGCTCGCTCTGAACCCTAAGCTCTTAGTTCCATCCATACACAAGCATCCCCTTCTCTCTAACAACAGCAAGTAGTAAACTACCTGTCCTCTAACAAGCAAGTAAGCCAACTACCTTATCTCATTAGCGAAGCTAGAGTACATGAGTAGACTGCTTTCTTAGTTAGAAAATTGTCTTGATCAAAGCACTTTATCTCCCGTGCTGTGGAAAGCTTTACGAAATGGATTGTGCGCTTCTAAGCAAGAACGGATCTTAGCCAGACGTTGACCGGCCGCGCGGGACACTATCGTTCCTCGAATGCTTGGCACTTTGGGCGCTGGTTTCTCGATCGTATATCACACTTGAAGCGACGCAATCAATTACGCCTCCTCGAAGTCTGGCATCTTTAGAACAGGAGCAGAGTCAAACAGCTCCTCGAAGCACCACTTTTGTTTGCATTGGAGCTAAAAAGCCCTCTCACGTAAGGCCTTCTTCACACATTAATTCATTCAACGGGGCTGCTAACTGACTCAGGGCGACCTCGTTTGAGAAGTGGCGATCTCCCCCGCTCGTAGAGAACGGTGGTCCCCCGTGCCAGAGTGGGATCTAAGAAGCCCCCCCTATGAATTCAATGCGCAGCCGGGCGCTAAACTCTTATTGTTCTTCGTAGCGCTTCTCCCCGCACGCAAAGGACCAATCATTTGACATGTTTTAGTTCCATTGAATACAATACAAAGAAAAGGAAAACTTCTTCTTAGATGCCGGGTAGGTGTTCTACCTACTCTTGGATTAGTCGGTTGAACCATCTCGTATGAAAGCGAGACTCTTTTGAGGGTCATTTATCAATCGATAGGAACCTATCAACAATGTTGGAATCCGACTTTTGAGCAATCAATAGTTGGACTTGCTGCTATCATTATGTATCAGATCATGTATAAATATAAAGAAAAAGAATCTTAGAGATTTATTTAGAAGAAAGATTCTATAGATGTCCAATCTCTAGTGGTGGTGGGACCAACCAAGATGTATGTCGTCCGACCCGACCTCAGACTGTTTCTTCCCGACCTATTTGACTCTCTGGCCGCAGTTATTTAGGTGGTATCCCGAGATTGAAGAGATCGAATTCCTCCCGGGAACACACGAAACAAAGATATGAACTGGGTAAATGGAAATGGAAAAGAGATGTTTCCAATTCCTCAAAATAAGAAGCTTTTTCTACATCCATATGATCTACTAAAGTAGATCGGTATTGCCCATATAATGAAAGCAGATCTTGGTCCATGGAGTCCCAAGAAGGTAGGAACTCCGACCTGTCCGATGCTTCTTCGGCCAAATAATATATACACGTGGGACCTTCACTATGAGCAAGCTGTGCGAAAAACCGCTTCTTTTTTCCGGTTCCGCAACTTGGTCGAAATGGGGTTCTACCGGGAAACCATGGATTTTTGAGTTTTCGCCATTGGTTACTGGTCGAGCCACTGGAATGGAATGAGATAGGAATCTCTGGAGATCTTTCCTCTCCGCTTACTCGTAACAGGGTTTCCCTCTGTAGAAGACTTCTTCCGAATGGCATAATTGTCCGATTTTTTCCTCGATCTTCAAAGAAGACTGACTCCTCCTACTCCTCCTTCTCCTTTAGGATAGGATCGTCGTTGGTCCTTCTTTCACTAATGATCTCACCATTTTCTAGTAGTTCGCGCGAGGGACTATCCTTTCTATCGCTTGCGCTTGCTTTTTAACTCCTCACTCCCAGGACAACGCAACGGTCTCTCTCTTCTATAAAGCGAAGCAAAGCGCATGGCGCTGAAGTGAAGAAAGCTCAATAAACACACACGAACACGATGCAGGGCATAGCATAAATGAGACCGCTGATCATATCATTTATAATATATGCTGGACCTTTATCGATGCTTTTGGGTGACTCACCAACCGACCCAGCAGTGATCGATGACAGAATGGTACGAACAAATCAAAGTCATTGGATTTGGTAGTTCTCCATTGACTTCTCTCTTTACCCACCAAAGGCCTTTGCATATGTTCCTAAATGGGTGTGCACCTCCAGAGGGGCAGGGGCCGGCCTCCCACTCTCTTATGCAGCATTTATTAGCTTAGCTGGGTTGGGTGGATCGTGCAATAAGCCTCTCTCAACCCTCCGTTTCTCATACGTCTTTATGAAAGCCTCTCGCCTTTCGAGATCCGGTCCATCATCAACTCAGTCAGATCTTATTGTTTGCCCGCTTTGATTAGGCTTCCTTTAACAGATTTGATCGGCATTTCGTGCCTGCAGCCCTGCTGAATTCGACCTTTTATCAGCTGGTTGGGTAGTGTAGTAAGGTTAGAGGCGCAACTCGTTTTTTGGCCCTATATGTCTTTTTTCAATTCGATTGAAGTCTCCAAAGTCCTTCTTGATCGATGGTCCCCATTAGCATTAGTGCCAATTAGCAGCCGCTTTTTTTGGAAGGCGAGGTACTCATGTGTGATCGCGGATTCCACGGTAGCAGTAGTTCTAGCTCTACATTAGGAGCACGGGGGCTCTATCTATCTAAAGGAGGTACGGACCCCTCCCATAGTACGGTACGATGCAGTTGAAAAACGTAAGCCCTTGTATAGGTTGGGCTTACGTTTTCTTGCTTTTCTTTGTTGAACCCTCTACGGTCTACCCTCTTTCTCGATATCCCAATTCTAGCGTTCGTTAGCAGAAGTAGAGATAGGGGGAGATAGGATTTATTACAACATTTATGTGAAAATGACAGAAGCCGCTATAAAGGGAAGAAGCACATCCTGCACCTTCACCTGCGATGGAAACTCCTTCAATATCGCACCTACTACCAAAGACTGAACCAAAGAAGGGATGGGATAGACATAGCCATCTCTCCCTCACCCCGCAGCTCAAACTCCGCATCCTGATCCAGATCCAGCTACGGACTTACTAGAGCTACTACGCATCCTAGAATTGGGGGAAGGCGTCTAGACGCCTAAAAGAAGGCATAAAAGACTGTCTTAATCTTCCTAAATAAAGTAGCAGAAGACATGAAAGTCACTAAACAGCGCTTTAAAACTATTCAATGTGGGCATAGAAAGTTTTCGGGTACCACAGTGAGACAGTGATCCCTACGCCCTGAAAAAACTGCCCGAGGACCCACCTATGCTACTACCAAGCCCACTGCTGCCAAGCAAGGGATGGCAATAACTAAAACTTCGATACCTAAATGAATTCACCCAAAGACTTAAGACCGAACCGAACCAATCTCATTCTTTTCTTCATTACTGCAACGCGCCAACCGAAGCAGAAAGCGAAGCTCCTCCGTAATGCTTTATCTATGATTTACTAAAAATGAAAAAGATCTCAGTGATTTATTACATCGCTTGCTACGCTACTATAATTAGTTGATAGCGGAACTCAGCTGGGACAGCAGATATGAAAAAGAAAGAAGCGACGTACTCCTACCTAAACTTCTCTTGCTTTAGCACAAAAGAACGGCGGATATCGCACTTTAGCTAGAACTTTCATGGCTTACCGCCCTTTAGTATGGTCTAACTAAAAAAAAAGTACTCGTCAAGGGCCCAAGCGTGAACCTTCACTTCCGCATCTAGCCAGCAAAGGAAGACGCAAGGTCTGGGCAGCTTTATTATAACATTAGAGAAGCGGAACCCCCAAGCGTACCCTTATAGATAGGGCATCTCGAACTCTGAAACTACCCTTCTATCCCACCCTGATCCTCCGGCACCGGAAGCAGAACTACCTGACCAAAGGAGATAGACAGGAAGGGAAGAGGAAGACGGTCATACAAAGGCCGAATAAAGCTCTCTTGGAGCAGCATCTGAATGGACCTATAGTCACTCAGTACATACGAAGCCATGAACTGGAATTTATAAGTATTCAGTGGGCATATAAAAAATAAAATAAAAAGACCGAACCAGCAAGACTAATGTATACTTATACCTTTGAGAGGTCCACTTATACTATTGAGAAAGTATCTTAAGCTACCGTAGTATAAGATTCAATTCAATCTAACAAGCGGACTACCTTCGGCTACTACAAGATCTTTATAAACCAACAGAAGCCAGGATTGACTCAACAATCTGTGGGGTGGGACTTTCTCCCATCTAAGTCTTCAACATAGTTAGCTGGTCAAGCATAAGGCGAGGCTTCAGCTTAGAGCGGAAAGGATTTGGAGCCAGGAGCAGAGTGTAGGGCCGACTCTACGCAAGCGGAGAGTCGCGCTTAAGCCGGCTAAGGAGATTCGGTTCGTTAAAGATTTGTCTTGCTAGATCTTTGTTCTTCCCCCGTTCCTCTCGTTAACTCCACTCTCTTTCGGAATAGGGAAAGCCCCCCTGGCTCTAGCTCCACTCCCACTCCTTCTTTTTCCTTCGGTTCGGGTACTCCTTCCTCCGCACCCTTCGATCTGAAAAGTCAGTTCACCCGGTTGGTTTGCATTCGATGCGATGCTTCCAAGCCGATGCAGCAAGAAAGCCGATGCGCTAACGCGCAACGGTGGTCGTAGATCAGCTAGCGCTCAATCCGTTGCTTGTAGGCTTTCGAGCCGGAGCTGGGCGCCTGCCTTCACTTGCTGCAACTCCATAAGAGCGCTAGTTGTCCAGATACCGAGTTCCTCTCTTATCCAAGTGCGCATTCAGCATCCCCTCCGATCCTATTGTCGATACTAGCTGGGGATGGGAGCTTCTTCGTTTCAATCCCCGAAATGGGCTTGTGTTAGAGCTATTCAGTCTTCTTCTCTTAAGTCGATATGGTTTCGGGAAACATCAACTCCTTCTATCTTTGTACTTCTATCTTTGTAGCCAACCCAACCCCTCTGGTCTCCTCCCTCTCGTTCCCGACTCCTTGACAGCTAACTCTGCTCCCGACTCCGACTCCTTGACTGTCGTCCTTCCCCGACTCCTTGACTACAGCCTTCACTTCGCTGCGGTTTCCTCACGTAGCTCTCCAACGCCTCCTTCTCAAGTAGCTCCCGACTCCCGTCTCCGGACTCCTTGTCAGTCGTCCTCACTTCGTGCCCCTCACCTCGCTCTGGTTTCCTCCCGGGCATGGTATCCGGTTGGGATGGGAGAGTCCCTTTGTTTGCCGAAAAGGAAGGGCTAGTCCGTGTTCTTAACTTAAGGTGTATCTGCTTCCGGGATGTTAGCTCTATATCTCTATCTTTCTTTCCTTTCCCTTATGCACTTCCTCCGCCCTCACAGTAGTAGAAGCTCATCCGATCGAAGGGAAGAATCACTGTTTGCGGATGAATCCCAGTGCGCAAGGCAATAGTGAATTAGTCGAGTTTTGGACGCGTACACCGAGAAGAGTGGAATTGAAAGATCTTCGTAGCTTGAGTAGCTAAAGGAAAGAGAATGAGAAAGTTCACGAATTGGTTGGTGAAAAGAAATCCGTATGGACCTCGCCAAGGGCAGAGTCAAGGCGCAGTTAAGCCCAGTTAGCAAGGAAGAGACGTTTACCGAGCTTCTAGTTCTGGAGTGAAAACAGGAGCTAGGCGAATGCCTTAGGCAATGTAATAGGTCTTGCAGGAGCAATTCCAGGCTTTGAACCAGCAGGAAGCTACTTCACAGAGCTAAGTCAACCGGGCCGAGTCCGAGCTGAGTCTTGATCTACAGTTAGAGTTGCCTTGGTTAGACCACTATTTCAGGTAAACAAAAACCTCTTGGGCCTTATAGTAATTCCGTGAGTTCGATCAAGTCGTGGGATAGTACGAGCCGTGGGTACAAGCCTTGGCGATACCACTATTTCAGGTAAACAAAAAATATGTCTCAAGCGTTCTGTCTTTTCAAAGAGTTGTTGGCAAGCGGCCTTCTCATAATTGGCGGGTAGGAAAGCAGGTGTCTTTGCGTAAAGCCGGTAAGGTCAAGCAGTTGAGGATGCCGATGTGTACTCTCCTCTGCCTGTCGATGTGTATGAAGAGCAAGTGAACGAAAGTCAGTTTCAAAACAAATCCCATTGACCCTTCAGTCTCAAATAGAGATGGTGTGAAAGTATATTTATTGCTATGGCTAGCTAAGCTATATATATAAAAGAATGGCATTGGATCAGAGGCGAAAGGTTGACGGCCTCACTTTCTATCTGAAGGTTATAGAGTTAACCGAGGCTGAGTCCCGGGATGAATCCAAGTCAGAGGAAGCGAGCAGAATGAGATCCATAGAAGTATTACTTAGTGCGATCGTCAACCGCTCTGCGGCTTGCCCAAGCGATTGGATCAAACTTAGCGAGTTGATGATCGAGTCGCGTAGGTAGAAAACTACAAGCGAAGGCAGAATCGCCCGTGTCGGGAGAGCTTCTGTGATCCAGTGATTCCCGAGAATGCAGCGATTGAAACACATGACCTAGCTAACCGAAAGAAAGCTATTTTCTGCATCCGGCTCTGAGATGGATGGAATTGAAACATCGGACTGTGTCAAATCTCGCTGGCTTTTCAGTCGATATGGCTAGCGAAAAGGTTTGGTAGATGATGCTGAACCTCTTGTGAGCGAGTGGATGGGCAATTACCCTGCCGATTCAAGTCTCGTAGGTAGAGATGAGATGTGATGGATGCTTTCAGAGCCGATAGCCGAATGCGGCCCTTGATCCTAGCCCGCTCTCTTGGTACTTTTCAAACCGAGTACAGTGGAAACAAAAGAAAGAGCGGAGTTAGCTAACCCCTTTCCAACTGAAAGATCTGACTTCGCTAACCATTCGAGAGGGAGAATCATGGAATATAACACCCAATGGGAGTGGGACACCTATAACTGGCTTGCCTATCACTCAGAGGTGTCAGGGCCAACAAAGCCTTACTTCTCTTTAGCTAACCACTCTATACAAGTAGCTACCTCCGCTTTTACGGTATTGCGACTTGGTTCGGACTATACTCGGCAGGCTCGTAACCTGAGGTCGCCTTGGCTTGCTCTACACGTGAGTGGAAGTTTGAGTGTCCTCTTATGATCAACAAAGCGTTACACCAACTTCAAATAGCCTTGCGTGCTGCAGCATGGAGCAGGTGCCATATAATGGTCGCTCCTAAGGCGCCTGTCTACTGACGAATACCAGCTAAGATGTGGATCGATGGCAGGAGGAAGTAAGCTCGACTTGAAGCTCGACTTAACGACCAACTCGCTAGAGGCAAGCAAACTTGAAAATGATAAATCCTTGTCGAAGAAAGCTCTCGTTCAGTCTTTATATTCCGGATTGGATGAACAAGGTTAGCAACTGGATTTCCGACAATTGGACAGAAGCTTTGAACGAAGAAGCATACCCCATCAACACAAGACTTCTTTGGAAACCTATTCGGATTGAGCTACCACCCTCTGTCGAACTACGGAACGAAGCCTATGGCACCTCTCACTCGTCCGATCCAATGAAGGAATTGAGTCGGCACACTGAACGAAGCCAAGTCAACTACTGCTGGCACACAAGCATCTGCGAACGAATGACTTTCTGCTAGCTGTCCCCTAATCTCACACCCCTCGTTGGGAGCTAGGGCGTACCTCTAGCTATGCCATGGATCTCCGACCTGATTGACGAAGATGATGGGGCATGATATTACAATAGGTGGAAACGAGCTTTTCATTAGTGAACATGTACTCGGCTAACGCCTCACCAACCTGACGGTTTCCTATTATAGGAATGGAATCGGATGGGCAGTGAGACCGATAGGCGAAGGGATACTGTTTTACCGCTCCGTGGGTTAGGGGATTAAGAAAATGAGAGTTCCTTTTTCTGATATGTGTACACGATCAAGAAAGAAAGAGTTGGTCGTAGCGGATTCACTGAGAAGAAGATGGCGTATGCTTTCATCTCATCGAAAGGAATCATCTATAAGAATGCATTGGAAAGAGACGGATTGTTGCTTCAGTGAAGGAGAAGCAGTCGGCGAAAGAGACCGAAAGGAAACCGTCAGGTTGGGGAGGTGAGCTGTAAAGCGAAGGAGAACTACTATACTGACCCGACCTTCTCGATCACAACTTCGGATCTCGACCAAGCCCGATCCGTTTTCCGTATCCAATGGTAGGAAAGGAGAGTCACTGTCACGTAAATGGACTGAGTTCAGTTCGATAGTAATGAGTGAAAGTCCGATTGAAAGAAATCTGAATCGAGAAGCCGGCCGGCCCTTTTGGTGTAGCATTCTAGGCCAACGTGGGACACGAGTGTCTCAGGCCTGCAACACTGGTAACCGGACACCGTCGTAAGAAGATTCTTTCAAACATTCAGACCTAAGCTCTGACTTTAGCCTACCTACTTCTGGCTATACGCCTACTCCCTTCCTTCGCTTCTGAACTAAGCCCGTCTTTGGCACCTCTATTTCTCGGTATTCCCTATTCCTGGAGAAGAAAAGAAGGAATCTGGGGTTCACACCTGCCCGCCCGGCTAAGGGAGGGATGATGGTCTCTTGTCACTGGCCAAAGAACTCCGCTTACGCCGGAACGAGAGCGATAGGCTACTGTTCTTCAATAGGTCCGGGCCCGAGACAAGGGATTCTTCTTTGCGGACCAAAGGGAGTGACTCGAGCACCTGCCCAGTACAGAACTGCACCTGATCGAACGAACCGAGTTGATGAGAGCAGCTGACCGACTTGCTTACTGGATTTCTTCGGAAGAGAACCTAGGTACGTGCACTCCCCTATTCGGATTGATCTGATCTATCACCCGACAAGTCTGACTCTGACTACGTGGTCGCATCCCTCTGAGTGGCTACCTTGCCTCTTGTTCTATCTTTTTACAGCATCCACCCCTCAGCAGGCAAGGAAGGGCCTACACTCTTCCAATCTATGGGGCACCTAACGGAATCCTCCGGCTATGGGGCAGAAGCCTTTCAATCGCTTGTCTGCTTTCCGCCATGAAGGAAGTTCTATCCATTCCGAAGCGCTCGCTACTTTCATACGGGCATACGAGCGGACAAAGGCAAAGAAGTTGTACACCTACGCCTGTGAGACCTCTCAGTCACAGCCTGCATCAAGGACTTGCCCTCGTGCCTATCCGGCATGGCATAACCAACCAAGCCCGGCGCCGAAGGAAAGGACTCAACTGAGAAGCCCGAACCTCTTCCTCTTTCTTGGAGCGGAGGTGGGGATGTCACTCATGGAGTACGCACCTGAGACAGCTGATGAGAAGGGGAACCCCGGCAAGGAGGCGGGGAATGCGGCTAGTCCAGTAGAGTAGAGTCCTTTTGTCATTTTAGAAATAGAAAAGGATCAAATTCTAGAATATCTACTATTCCATAATCAAATGTTTGTGTTGGGGTTTTTAGATTAGGGTTTAATAAATACAATGAGAAACCTGTTCTCTGGATCAGTTCCCAACCCTCTGTATCAGTTGCTTCTCCCGCCCGCCCATCATTTAGTGACATAGTGGGGTGGGAGTCAGAAAGAATCTTCCATCTATCTCGTCTCTCAACTCGACCACACGTCTTATAGCTAGGAGCCCCTTTTCCTTCTGCGCGGCTCATCGACTTGCATGTGTTAAGCATATAGCCGAGGAGACAAGCACCATCGCATCCTTGTTCTATGAACTCTGTAACGGCGGACCCATATCTCCTATGGAAATAGCTGTGAAGTCTGCTCGGATAGCCTCCACTGAATAGCGAGATGACAAAATGGAAGAACAAGAAAGAAACAAGTCTATATACGCAAATTCGAGGTCTAGTTAATAAGTTCTAGTTCTCTCTTTTTTTATCTATAGATTCCTGCAACGGTTTTCTAAAAAGAGCGAAGATTGGCTATAGGTTAGTGGGACGGATTTCCCAAGCAACCCAATGATGGTCCATCTCTTGTTAGTGGTTGCGGGTTGCGCTTCTTGTTAGTGTGGGCCAACAGGACCCAGCACTTTTGATAGATCCCCGATAGGCGGCAGGCGAGTACGTCAGCAACCATAGCTACTCGTAGTCCCACAGCCAGGGGCACTTTTGTTGGCCCATGCCGATCTCTGACGATTGGATGCATGTATGAGTCGGAATAGAAGTTATGGAGTGGTGAGAAGCTGATTCTCAAATAGCAGCTGCATGCCCCCGGAAGGGAGATTTACCCGTAAGGAGAACTATTGCGGGGGAGGGGAATTCAGTAAACAGATCCTTTCTTCTTGTTCTTTATGCCGGGCCAATCCAGAGGCTTCGACTTTCGATTGCTGGGGGGGAATCATTCTCAGGTCTCTCAATCCAATTATCCAGTCCATAGAGTAGGGATTAGTTCAGTAATGGTAACCCATCTATCCAGCAACACCCTATCTTGTGTCACTCCACATCGGTGGTAACACCCCGGATGAACGGAATAGATGGAGAGGGGAAGTACACAGAACTTGTCACGGTTGGAAGCGCTTACTATAGAAGGAGATGGGGAAGAGAAGTTGCTATCCGCCAATCCAGTCTATCCTAACTCTCCGCTCTCATACGGGCATTCCCCAACAGCCTCCTTTCTCGACTTCCAAGTGCTTCTCCAGTATGGTATATCCGCTTGTTCTCCTTACCCGCCTTCTTCTGTCTAATGGATAGATGGACTAGAAGGAATAGGTATCTGGATTCCCGCCCTGCCGACTAGAATGAGGTTGATTGGTATCATTATCTGTATCCCTCCTACAACCATCTATCCCAAGCGAGTCTGATCTTGGATAATTAGCCTCCCTGGCAAGCAAGTGAGATAAGTTCCCCATTGATGGTTCCAAGCTCTCACTTACTCCCGAACCTCTCCCACTCATTCATATCCCCACCTTCCAAGGCTTCCCCTCATGACCGATCGGGGAGACTGGAAACAACCTATCTGGAGTTAGACCGCGCTTGCTTTATCGTCCAATCTAGGCAACGAGGTAGGTGGGCCTGGGCTTGAGATCTAAGGGTGGGTAATCCCCCAAGACTGGTTATCAGCTATTTCGAACTCGCTATCCCTCGATTCAATAGCTTTGGCCGTTCCTTCCATACTAGGTACTAGGTGGGCGATCCCCCAACTAATCTATTCCCCTTCAATCAATCTATTATCCAGCCTATAGTCATAGTAGGGGCAAGGAATCGGGGCAACTAAGAACTAATAGGTGGACACCAGTCACCATTAGAAGTGGGCAATTCATTAGATGGACAAGGCTGACTATTATTCCCAATCCGGGCTAATAGCTGGATCACTAATATCTGGAATGCTGTCTCGTCCAAGGGAAGTGAAGGCAAGGGAAGGAACCAAGTGATCGAGACATACTGAATCCGATGAACTCGATACCACTATTCTGTAGAGTGAAAAGAAAGATGATTAGTGATTGAATCGGTCACAGCTATTATTAGTAACCGGGAGTGAAGGGATAGAGAGATTGGGGGAAGGCTTATGCTGGTAATAGCTGGATCGCGGAACAGAAGTCACTGCTATTACCAATTAAGACTTATTAGAAAGACTGGTCACAGCAAGCAAAGGATTAGCCACCCGCCAAAGCAAATGGGGATTAGTGCTGGTCACAAGAAAGCTATGATTAGTCACCCGCTAGGGAAGGGAAAAGAAGGGTGAAGAAAGCGAGCTATATCGACTATCGAAGGTATTGGGGGCCGGTCTACTAGTCCAAGCTTGGGAGGGCCATTGAAATCTATACCAGGGCTGCCATCTCTCGGAAAGCAAGCCATTTCAAGCGGTAACAAATAGGAAGGATAGATAAGATAGCCAAAGTGGGGATTGCCCACTACGAGTTTGATCTAGCGGAGCATTATTGTACTCATCCAATAGAGCATTATCGCACTCAGGTTCGCCTATCAATCGGTAATAAGGGGAACAAACAAAGCCAACCTATAGGTCAAGCTTCCCAATTCTATCTGGGAAAGTAAAGATTGCTTTCAATATCTGGGTCAAGTAGATTCTATTCTTTCAAGATCGAGAATTCGTACGGGCGTCTAGAGAAATGAAAGAAATGAAAGACTGGCTAGGGATTGACCAGGCTCATTTAAGGTGAAGTCGGGGGGCACTAACTCTTATTCACGTGTTCACATTCATTCGAGGATATCGCACTAATACCTATGCCGGTCGCTCAGAATATAGTTAGTACTGGTCACAGCTATAATTAGTTTTATTGGTCCTACCTACTATCATTGGATCGGATTGAAGCAGATACATCTCGATCACAGCATCTAGTGATTAGTAATACTGGGATTAGTAATTGACTGACTGATTAGTGTGACTAGTAACCAAATGATCGAGACATACTGATTAGTATTATCAGTAAAGGGAGCTGGTCGCTCATTTGATAGCTGGATCGCAGGAGTCACTGCGGGGAATAGAAAGAGGCTTCAAAGATCGAGCGTTCTATAGTCAATAGTCGCAATAGTCATAGCATATCGCTTATGAAGCTTGCTTTTCGGGGCCGGGCTGGCTAATAGCAAATAAATAGTAGTAGGGGCTGGAGGTTGAAGTGGAATCGATTTCTGGTTGGTCGATTGGAGAGTGATCGGTCAAATAAGAGAGTGATTGGAAACTCCTCTCCTGCTAATCGACTTAGCAGCCTCGAATGAGAAACGAACGGCACTCTTTCTTGGAGAGTGATTGGCCCTTCAAACCAATCATTCGGATGGGGCTAGAGTGATTGGAAAAGAGTTGGCTAATCCAGTCAGAAAACTCGCATTTGGAGAGGAAGCGAGAACCTATTATTTTAGAGAAGAGGTATGCGCGCAAAGGCGAAATAGTAGGCCGAGATAAATTACAACCAAGTCTTATATACGTAATAGGAACATTACTTTCCTTTCGATTAGCAGTAACAAAAAGAGAAATGACTCGAGTGTTTTCCGGCGGTGAACCACAACCAACTATGCTCGGCCACCTCCTCCCATTCCCTATCGAGAAGCCGAAAAAAGCCCTCTCCTTCCCTCCAAGTGAAAGCACTACTAATTGGAATTCTAGAGATCATAGATTCGATCGACCCGGTCTAGGTGTTATGTTCGTCAACCCCTCATTACTGTATCGAACTGGACCCCCATTGAGAAAAGGGACCTATATTTCCTTCCCGCCCCTTCATCAGTAGCATTCATTCTCTAAGGGAGTAATGTAATGCAATATGACAGGCCATATAGTATAGTACGGATGCGCTTTGGATAGCCCATAGTTTCATCTATCTCTTTGGGATAGGTGGTGAAGTGATAGTAGCTATAATCGGTGAAAGCCTTATGGAAGCTCTTTCCCTTCTCTATCCCCCCTTCTCTCTTCAGCCCTCCATTCTGAGTAGGAGGACTGGATACGATCGGGGATAAGGAAACAAGGGTTCAGGCCATGAAAAAGGGCTAAAGGTGGAAAAGAAAGGTGTAGGTGGGCATATCCATGTTTGGGCACTTCACATGATGGGTCTTCCTCTTGCAATCGAGAATAAGGACTTCAAAGCGCAAATAGGCAATCGAGAGAGGCAAATAGGCGGAAATCGGTACACCAAAGCATTAGCAGAATCGGTACACTTTTAGTACGGTGGTATGCGAGGAGCAAGACATTATGCAATCAATAAGTACGAGCAAGCTCACTCATAGTACGGTAAATAAGCACGCACAAGCTGCAGCAGTAAATCGCCAGTTCTTTCAGTATTCGCAGTAAGCAAGATAAGGTAGATCTTCAAATAGCTAGTATAAGAAAGTAAAGTAGTCACTTCTAGCTTATAGGCTTCTTTCCTTGCTGCACTCATTCACTCCTCACTCCAGAACTCGAGGAAGAAGGGGACGGGAAAGAAGACAGGGCCGGGAGACCCGGGTTAGATTTCTAGTTCGGTCCGGCGGGGAAGGGCCTGGGAGCAGGAGAAAGCTTTGGCTTGGCAGGGCCAGCCAGGGGGAGGCTTCGACCAAGGGAATTCTATTGCTAGGAAGGGCTTTGCAGTTTATGCCACTCCGGTTCTGGGATCACCCCGAATTGCTTCACCTCTTCTGATGGCCCAAGGGAATGCAACAATCCATCCGTTTCTCCGTCTCCATATGCTGGAACGAAGGAATGGTGGCTGGGCCGGTAGGCTCCACTGGACCTCAGAGGGACTGGTTGAGAAGAAGATTGCCCTCGGCCAGTGGTGGAGGGACAAGAGAACGTGGAGATTCGGACGGACCCTATTCAAAAGAATGAGTTTGAAGAGGAGATGGCTAGGCAGCCTAGTTCGAATAATTGATTGTTGGTGCTTCTCACTCTGATTGATCGCTCGTACTTCCTTCTCTCCGATTGCTCCGGTTCGGCTCCACCAAATGATGGTTCGAGATCCGCTTATAATGGATAGCTATCAGAGCAGCATCCTTGCATGATGGCGGGTGGAACGTCCTTGCCCTTAGTTAAGCGAGTGGCTTCTGCTCCCCTTAGCATTTGAGCTGGGAGGCCCCTATTAGTATGGCAAGCAAGTGACGCCTGCGGAACGTCGACTTGAGAGCCTTCGGAACTGGACTCAACAGCTCCGCCTTCTTTTATATGTATATATATATATATATATATGTACCGGGTTTTTCTGACAAAACGCTTCTCTTTGGCCGTGGCGAAACTTGGAAACTCACCCTTCTCGAGAAAGTGCTTGATGTCATAGAACCATGGATTTCCATCGTTTATTACAAAATGATTTACGACCCATTCTTTTGATTCAAGATCCGAGCTGCTCTCGGTTTCACTTTCTTCTGATTCCCCTCGTTCTTGATCAACCAAGGGAGTGGTTAAATAATGCGAGACTCGATTTTCTTGCTGGACGAAGAATGGTGCTATCTGCGTATCTTCAGGTATCTCTATCATGGATGACAGTATAGACAAGGCGTCTGCGAACCGAAGAATCTCTCGACGGGATATGAGTGAAAGAGATCTCATCAAATTCAAATATTTAGATAGACGCTCGCTAACGCTAACGATTTTTAGATAGGGGATGAGCTTTTCATCTTTTGCCTGCCTTCCATTCTCCTGTAACGTGGCTGATAACTCATTTTGAGTCTCCGGCTACTTTGAGCTTTCTTTCTTATGTCAAATTCCAATGCTGTTCTGTTTTGAGACCTGCAAGCAGCTGAAAAACGGACTATATTAAGAAGGGCTAAAGCGGGGCCTAGCGCGCAACGGCTTGACTTAACTAATAGGGGCTTCAAAAATGCATATAAGCTAGCGCCCCCTTACGTGATGGGAGGCCCCTACCCCCATTAGCCCTATTAACTAACGCCCCTCTCACGTAAGTTGAAGTTAAGGGCGCTTCACTTACGTGAGAGGGGCCCTAAACGCCCTTCTTAGTATGTATGTCGCGCTACGGCTTCTTTGAAGCCCCCTAAACGCCCTTCTTAGGTTAGTATGCTTCAAAACTCCATAATCGCGCTAACGCGCAACGGCAACACTTTGTAGTTGCCCCCCCATTAGTCAGTTCGCTTGTTGCTTGCAGCTTTCTCCCTTCTCGACCAGACGAAGGAGATATGAATTCAATTCAGGCAGGTAAGGGCTTGGCTTGACCGTTTGTTCTCTCCTGGTCGGGTCGGAGGCGAAGACTGGCAAAGTTCATCATTCAGTGGTGGGGTGTTCATAGAAAAGAAGGCGTCGCCCAACGAGTGGCGGATTTGGATGGAGTCTCGCTTGGATGCTGGGGAGATCCATAGATCTGGATAGAGTCTTGCTCATAGAGGAAGAGTACGCGCGCTAGCGCGCTACGGCTTACGCAGTTGATCGGATCAGATAGCCCTTCGGGCAACCAACCCAACCCGGCACATCCAATTCCGATCAACAACTTGGAGGTATGGCTGAGTGGCTTAAGGCATTGGTTTGCTAAATCGACATACAAGAAGATTGTATCATGGGTTCGAATCCCATTTCCTCCGGCACGGAAGTGGAACGGGCGGGCGAAATGACGTGAGAGAAAGAACCTCTTGGTGGAGTCCCCCGGAGGACAGATTACTACTTAGTGACTAGGAGCGGAGAGCCTCTTTCTTGTTCTTGGTGGCGTCTATAGCGAAGAACACCTGACCGAACGAGGGCCGGCCAGGGACTGGACTGGACGGCTCTCGGTTCGTCGAGCGACGCTCCTCCACAGCTTGGTAAGGTAGGGCGCTATTCGATGAAGAAAACACACACTTTAGGAAAGTGGTTCAGGTAGCTCAGCTGGTTAGAGCAAAGGACTGAAAATCCTTGTGTCAGTGGTTCGAATCCACTTCTAAGCGGGCGAAGGGTCCAAAGGACACGTAGCCGGGAGCGAGCCGGATTTGGAAATTCAAGTGAAAGAGGAAGTTGAAAAGTGGTTGGAGGCTGATTTGAAAAAAGCGGTTTCTTACTCGGATGGGTTCTCGCGTCCCTGTGCCAAAAAAGGATGGGCGAGTCAAGCAGTGGCTCCGCTGAGTGGCAAGCCGGCGGAGAAGTGCGCCAAACGCACTAACACAAGGCCTAACAGTCTTGGAACTATTATATGCTTAACACCCTTATCTCCCGGAAAATCGCCCCTCTATCAGCATTAACTAACGCAGTACTGGTGGGAGCTTACGCAACTCCCCGGTCCAAGGATTCCCCTTCCTTGCACGCCCTCTAAGCCGATGAGACCTTTTGTTGGATTGATATGTTTAACCTGTCTCTACTTGAATCTTTTGTCCTATTTTTTGTTTCTTGTTGATTTTCTTCCCAGCGGAAAATCTGACAAATGGGTATAGTTTCTTGTTTTCGCCGTTCTTTTCCGTCGTGGAGTTCCTTTCTTTCTTTTCCTTTGAGTGCTTCACTCATTTATTTTGAATTGCCTATTCTATTCTAATTGGTTGGTTGGTTGGTGTATCGATGTTCTTCTTTCTGTGTGTCCTTCTGAGCCGAAGCCGAAGCCTAATAGTCTGTTTCGCAATGGGTTAGCTATTTCTCTCACTCTGACGCCAGGGCTGAACCGGAACGAGCTAGAAGTTTTTGAACTAGTTAGGTCTTGCAGAACCTTCTCTCTAATATAGAAGAGATGTCCTCTTTGAACTCTCCCCTTATCGGCGCGCCGGGGGAACACCCGGGCCCTAGGGAAACCACCGCGGGTGTATTTCCCCCGACACCCATAGAGATAAATGAACAACCTAAAGTTCGGTTCGAGTCTTCATCGATCGGGTGGTCTTACTACGTTTAGGGCTCCGGGGGGGTGAGACGAGGTGTAGCGCAGTCTGGTCAGCGCATCTGTTTTGGGACTAATAAGATAGGGGGGGCCATAGGTTCGAATCCTGTCACCTTGATGTGGCGTCCAATATGAAATTGGAATCTCAAATGAAGAATATGAAATTGGAATCTCAAATGAATACCAACCGACCGTTACCTCCTCATCTGACTCTTTATAAGTCACAGCTCAATTCGACGTTTCCAATTTCCCATAGAATCTCCGGGGCCTTCGTCGCCAGTATGGTCTTGTTTAGTCCGATTCTGTTTCCGAAAATAGGTTTGATTTGCTTAACATATGATAATTTCTACCAATCCTCGCCTAATTCATCGAAGTTCATCCCAAGCTCAGTCGGTCTGACTGCCTTTTTGCTGTCTATTCATCTTTATCTTGGAGTTCGTCATTTATTGCGGGAGTTGGATTCTTTTTTAGGACTTAGTGATTTATGGCGGGACTTTACGTGCTTTTTGTATGTTGCTTATTGGAGCAATAGAAAATTGAGATTTGCTATACGTATCATCATCTTCTTATTCGTCTTTTCTTATATTTGTTTTATTTTATTTTAAATATTATATAGTTACATGTACATTCATACTATGATGTTGCGTTTTTATTTAGGAAGACCAACGCAAGACCCGGAATGGGTTCGATTTGTTTTGGATGACCTTGCCAATACTCCACCTGGGCAATTCCAGGAGAGAGAGGCATTTTATATCAGGGAAGAACACATAAGGGACACGAAGGACCAGATCAAAGGCTTGTTTAGCCTTTTTTATGGTCGGTACGGATACCCCCCTGTGCCACAAGATTGTCTCAATTTGAGTGTTGAGAGGGTTTTAGAGAGAGAGAATATGGAATTCAACCTCACTCGTCTGATAGAAACTTTCAACTCTCTTTACTCGCAGAGGACCCAGTCTCCATTCTTTCAGGACGTTCTGAGAACTAACGAAGACTTTCTATTAAATATGAGTAGATTGTCCAGGTCCAGATAACAACAAACAAGGAACAACAGGCGTCACAGAGGGAGCTACAATAGAAGTATGAAGGAGTGATACGCGATTCCACATTCAAGAAAGAACCGGACCGGACAATTGGAAGGAAGGAGCGCTGAATTGTCGGTCGCTTTCCCCGGATGTACCCTTTTGGGGAACCGGGTCACCAAAGTCACGATTAGAGGTGAGGTTAGCAGGATTTTCACATCTTCTAGCGTTGGTTCGAGTCCAGCTCGTGAGAAGTTCCTTTCTTTATAAATCCCATGTCTTTGTTCGAGATAAGAAAACCGAACCTTTTTTTCTTGTTTCTTTCGATAAGTCTCCTTTTCGGGATCAGGAAATACCCAGAGAAAGCACAAATGTTTTCCACATTTAGACAGCTCCTCAGAACTACTTAATAGGGGAGGAGGCCCTGTTTTTGTTTCACATACCGTGAAAGAGGCTAGATTGGGCTGGGCCGGGGCTTTTCTGTTTTCTAGGTGGCACTACTTACTGAAATCGATTAAAAAAAAAAAGAAACATATAACAAAGGACTGCCCTCCCGGCTCTGGAACAGGCTCTTGCTCTAGCTCCGCCCAATGCTCGGAATGGTGAATTGATCAATTCCGAAACTAGCCAACCCGAAAGCCAATCACGAACTGCTCGCTACTGGAACTGGCTAACAGAAAGAGCGGAAAGAAAGAGGGCATGTCTCACTAGCAAGACAAAAAAGGTGAGCGCCTAGCGCGCCCCCTTTATGACTAGGTTGGGCAAGCTTTGGCTTCATTTTTATAGGAGTAAGTGCTTGCAGGGTAAAAAGGGCTAAGAAATTCCCTTTGATCCTGATAACATGGGATGTCGAGTGAAGAAGCAAGCTGTAACGAATGAGAATCCGGTAGTCGATTCCGTATTCATTGATCCGGAACAACAGGTAATGATGCGAACATATCTCTACTACTACTTAATTAACAACTGGTCGAACTCAATAAATATAGGGGGAACTGAACGGGGGCTAAAGTAGCAGTGGGCAGTGCAACAAAGCTACGGCTACTGAGTATGGCGTCGGGGAGGGGATAATGAATGCTGGGGTGAGACCCCTAGCTCCGTTCCTCTCCAACCTTTTCTATCTATCCTTAGAAGTAGGGCGAGTGACTCCGTTCCTTTCCCGTGAAGGAAGTGGGATATGCGACCAGATGCTTCCTCCAGATCTAACGTCTCTATCAACTAAATTCTCTTTTCTTCACCGGATCGAGACTCACTTACCTACTCCCGCTCCTACCGGATCCAAGAGGACCGATCTCAAGAGCTGTATCTCCGTCCGAACCCGTACGTACTAGCGTCTCTATACATACTCCCATTCACTTTATTATTCCCGCCCTTATTGACATCTCGCTCTGCGTCCGCCCCTTTCCCATATTAATATTAGCCAAGTCTAAGTCCATTGGGTGGGAACCTTTCCCACAGGGTAGTACGGTTGAGCCGAGGCAGGCGAGGTTGTAGGTGAGCGCCTTTCTCGCCCTGCGCATTTGGTTGGCAGGGTGCTCAAGGGCACTTGGTGTGGTCTGATTGGTATATTGGTTGTTCTAAATGAAGATACTCGAAGTCTGCCCACAAAAACTTCCATTTTATTTTATATTTTTTTTTACCTCCGAGATTCTTTCGTGCGATTTCATGGCCGGAATCGACCTCTGAATCGAATTACCTAATAGCGGCATGAATGAACAAGCCTTTCCTCATCAAGTAAGGCTGGGACCTTTTACAGCTCACGCCTGTGCTCTTTCTTGGCTCGGTAGACCGACCAGCGAGGCGCCCCTCCATATGTGGCTTAGCAGGCTCAGTATCAGTAACAATCTAGGCGGCTACCCTGTCTCATATGGGTTGAGAATGTTAGGTCGCGCACCTCCCTCGAGTTGGTGTGTTATCTCAGTACCTATGGCACCAATAAAAGGGAACAGGGGGCCCAGTCAGCGTACTATAGATTTAAACAAACGTAACAAATCCCAGACCCAACAGGGCAACGTTTCTTCCTTCCCTCGAACCAACAACTCCAGTTTTTCCCAAGTCTGAAGATAGAGATGAATCCTCCGCCTCAGATGAGCGGATGATATAATTTGTCCGCTTTCGGCGCCTTTCGAAGCACTTTCTAGTGTGAACCGTGCGTCACGAGTCTACAAGCTTAAAGGCTTGTCTAAAGACTATCTGCTGGTAATGCTGGGGCACGCCTTAAAGTGCTCCTCCCCTGGTCCACCGTCGTCAACTATCGATGACCTGCCTGCAGTCTTCTTCCAGCGCGTCATAGTCTTTATCTGCCACCTGTAGAGCTGCTCATCAAGAAAGGTCTCCCAAGTCGTGTTCCAACCAGATGACTCCATCTCTCTCTGGGACTGTGTCCCGAATCCTCATAATCGGTGTCTGATGGTCTTCATCTCCGCTCGAATCAACACTTGACGTCTCGGCTTCCTCCTTCGAGCCGTCTTGCAAGTGCAGGGTCACCCTGGGCCTCCTCTACTTCTGAGACTGTGTGCTTGCCGCCCAATCCTTCCCAACTCTGGCCGCCTGTAGCTAATGTTTTCCCAGTAGCGCCTCGTAAGCACCTTCGTACTGAGCCGTCAGAACACAAAAGTTGATGCTAAACTAAAGGTGCATCAATTGAGACCTTCTGCCTCATAAACTTATCCAGCGGCTTCACTGGTCGCTGGTCTGCCATTCTCAGTGTCTAGAACTATAAACTATAGCCCTTACTAATAGGGCATCGGCTTACCAATCGCCTACCATGTCTCCTCTGTAAGGTCTCTCTAGACCCCCCTAAACGTAGTAAGGCCACCCCCACTAATCAAAGGCCTCTGTAAAGTCAAGTGTTTCGCCTATCTGAATCCTAACTTGCACCTCCTTTTCAGGCCGAGCTAGGCAAACCGGTGCGCCTTCTAAGTAAGGGCGAGGGAGCCGCTTTCTTCTAGGGTCGGCTTCCCGGTTAGCTTCTTTGCTCTCTGGCCAGCAGTCGCTCCTGTTCTTCCCTTCGGCACCTTGTCCTGGGCGGATTGTACTTCGCCCTCGACAATGGTCGGCGTCTTCTACAGGGGGTGGCTGAGCCATCCTTTGATTCTCTCTTTTAGTAGCCCCTCCACAGAAACATTCATCGTCGCCTTCATTTCTGTAGGATTCTCTCGGCGACTTCCTTAGTGGGTAGTGTCCGACCTGAACAACCCACTCCCTCCTTCTCGGATAGAGATGCTGGCCGACTCGCTTGGCTCGCCTATCTCCATCTCTCGAGCGACTTCCAACGCTTTCGCCTCTTGGGCGATTTGCTATCGGTGTCGCAGCTCTGCTTCTCTTCTCCTTTCTCTCATTGTTTCTTTCTCTAGAATTGATATTGAATCTAAATTCTAACAAGACCAGCCTTGCCATTGCTTATTCGGTGTTCCAGGAGCTCTCTACTGCACATCGAGACGAGCGGTCTATCCAGGAGTTTTACACAATAATGAGGACCATTGGCATGGCACCAGCTCTCCTCCATGGAGGAGGAGTTATGTTATACATATTCTGCCTGTGACTGTGCCAAGAAGCAGCAGAAGGCCCGAGATCAGCAACGTCTTCAGATAGCTTTACCTCATTAAACTATCGTTTAAATGCTTTATAGAGACCTTACAGGACAGATGAAAGATCAATACCTATCAGTTCCATACTTCAATCTTTAACTATAGGAAGGGAATCGATTAAAGCCAGATTACCGCCTATGGTACACTAAGAATTTCATACTCAATGAGGGGGTACTCTTAAATAGTCTTATACTATAGGCTAACTCATTCCTGAAATGGCTTCTTTGACTTGATTCTTCTTTGAAGGCTAGGTCAAGTAGCCTTCCACCGACTCAACGGATGGAGAGAAGCGCGCAAACAGAGCCGGACGTTACTTAGGCAATGCCGACCGGCACTTCAACCACTGAAATAGCAGCCAATTCTTTAAATAATTCTAAATGTTGCCGAAATCTCTCAATAAAGCAGCTAGGCCGTTTTCCTATCTCTAAAGGAGCTTACTCATAAAGGTTTACCCTGAAGTAGTCTCCGCGGCTATACTATATCAAATAGCCTAGGGCGCTACTGTACTAATTTTTGTCGGGTTCTTTGCTAGCCAGACACCTGTCAACCAACCATCCAGCAACTATCAGTTCTTTCGCAAGCCAAGCCAATATGCCTTGATCCGCCCGAGGAGAATCCGAGTGAAAGCAGCAACCAGAGTGATAGTAGCGTGTGTCAGCAAACAACTCTAAGCTAAACTGATTACAGAAAATGCACTCTATATGGTCTCTTTTCGTGCGTTTTCCCGGTCAGGCATCACAATCTGATTGGATTGAATGAGATTGATTAATGGGCGTATTGAACAACCAGCGCAAGAGCCGGTTAAATAGACAAAAAGTTCAGCTGCCAGAGTGGATTGGATCCTACCCCGTATTTACCAGCGAAAAAATGGGAGAGTCATCCGTCTAACGAGAAAATGGAGGCGCCGAGATATTCTATGACCAAAGGCCTTGTCACGAGCTGGACTCGAACCAGCACCTCTGGGCAAAGGACATAGGAAAAGCAAGCAAAACAAACGGAGAGACCAACCAAATGCAATAAAGTATAGTGCTCTGAACCAACGCTAGGCAAGCTTCCTCAAATATAGCCAAGGTCGGTAGGTAAGGAATAACAACAAGCTTTTCAGGCTGAGGAATCCCATTATTTTCTTGAAAGGAAGGGCTATGGGTGAGGGATAGCTCGACAACAGCCCAGAGTGCTCCTTGTTCAACAGTCCAATTTCCAAGGTCACAGAAGTGGAACGGGCGGACAGTTTCAATCACCATTCATTTGTCAAGAAACCTCGGACTAAAGGTGCTTTAAAAAAGCACATGCCACTGGAGCAGCTGAATATTTCGCGCTTAATCAAAAAAGGAGACCTTTGTCTCTGGAGTGCATTCCCCATCTAGAGCGGAGATTGTCCGAAGGTACGATTCCGATCCTCGATTCGACGAGTTTGATCTTTTCTTTCGAGGGTTGAGGACAAGAGAAGAGTAGGGGCAATCAAAGCCAATGCCACGGGGAAGGGAAAGGTGGCACGAACCGATTCAACATAGGAAAAAAGTCATTATTGCAAGGGGGATGGACATGGACCTAGGGAAGTGATTCCGACCAAATATGAAGAAAAAGAAAGCCAGTTTTAAA
Organism: Tasmannia lanceolata; assembly: GCF_043159265.1. Taxonomy (NCBI): domain Eukaryota; kingdom Viridiplantae; phylum Streptophyta; class Magnoliopsida; order Canellales; family Winteraceae; genus Tasmannia; species Tasmannia lanceolata. Next base: position 61,745 of record NW_027519244.1, read on the forward strand.
GCACAGGGCTAGAGAACAGGGCCGGTAGGGAAGGTGCGATTGAGCGACCGTCTGTAGCTGAACTTGCCTCTCGGAAGGAGTCTAGATCCTAGTTCAGCTGGACTCTCTCGTTCTTCCAGTTTCCTTCGATTCTGTAGATTAGTCATCTGGACTCGTCAGTCTTGTTGGTAGCCCGTAGTCCCCTTTCCAGTCTCAGGGAGGGATTCAGATAGAACCGATTCAACAACATAGGAAAAACTTCCTATTCCAAGGAGGTGGGAAGGGCTTTCAGCCCAGACTCATTCTTCTAGGTTAAATTATTTTCCTCCAAAGAAGGGCTAGGTCTGTCTAGGGTCACTCGACCTGGAAACAACAGTTTTTCCTAAATCTAAATAGGTTCCTTATGCAAACTGAGATCTTTTTCCAAAGGTGGTTGGTTCGGGGAGGGAATTCGATGAATCTGAAGCACAAAGGAGAATCGGCTTTACCTATTGATTCCTTCCTTCCTTCCCCCTTATTGACGTAAGATTCTGACTTGCAAACAAAGTATTTTGTCAACCCTGAAAAGCACTCTCGATCCATGGAATCCCTATTTGAAGCAGAAGCACTCTCTAATGGTTTTAGATTATTGATTAAGTAGGGCGTTGTCTTCTTCTCGATTTATCGATGGACTGAAGGAAGCCGTAGCCATCTCTGAATCACTCAAGAAACCTTGCTCGAAGAAATCCGCAGTAGACTCAGCTAAGGATTGATCGATGGATTATTTAGGCCACTCGGAAGCCTTCTTCTTCAAGGATTGATTGACGGATATAGTTGCCTTGGTACTATTCTCGAAGGGTAGAGGGATTTATATAATTATAAATTCAAATCCAATCCCGACTTAATTCGCGATTGTATACTAGTTCGAAGATCAATCTCCTGATTATGGATTAATGATTGAGTGACATAAGTTAGGAATTCATTGATTGACCAACTCAGTAATTGATTGATTGACCACGTCAGCGTACTCTGAATCTTTCAATCTCTCTCGATGCAAAGACTAAAAATAGATTATATCTTACCCCATCTTCCTCAGCGTGCTTAATCCCTGCACACGATCCTCCTGCGAATTTCAGACCCCGAACGCGGCTTCATTAATATAAAAGAACAAAGCCTTCTTTTATAGATTGAAGTGTGCACGCTTGTTGTACGGATAGGGACTCCACCTAATCCGAAGCAGAATGAGTGAGTGAGGATAAGACTTAGCCAAGCAGATAGACTTTAGAGTGCTTGTTGAGTGAATGATCGAGGCAAGACTGAACTAGTACAGTAGATCGTGTCTCCTTAGTTGACAAAGAACTTCGATTGTTCGAGTGAATAACCCCCGGGTTAGAGCTAGCCCTACCCTAGCCTATTGGAGTAGAGGCCTTCCCCTTCGGTGGAAGACTCCGTTACTCAGAAAGACTAGCCTGGGAATGAGAAATGATCCGCACGATTGTGAAAGCTAATAGATATCGATCCACTTATGACCGATAGATTAAGTAGTCAACTGTAAGCCATGGGCTTTTTTCCATCCATTGAGTCATTGATAAACAGACAGACTCACGATCGTTCGAATCAAGAGTGCTCGTAGAAGCCTCCGTTGTTGACGGAAGAAATGATGGTATACTAGATGGAAGCATCCAATGGAGACACTCGCGATCGATAGATTGTGTACGGTTTTATAAGTGGACGGAAAAAAGGGCGGTCAGTCTAATTAGAAGAAATATAAAAGTGATGTAAGATACGCGGAAGGACGAAGAGAAGAACACAGAGGGAAGGAAGCGGAAGCGACTCGCCCTATAGAATGAATAGTTAAGCGAGGAGAGGAAGCTAGGGTATCCAGGGATTCAGGTATGTCGCCCGGTTTTTCTTGTGTTGTGAAGATGCCGGAAAAATTAAGGACGCCTGTTTTGGCAGGCGGGCCTTCAATGAGGTTCTCCGGGGGCGTTCCCGTTCGAGGGGCCCGTCTGGACGGGGAAACAAGGGTCCTGGTACTATCTGTGAAGGAAGCGATGCTGAGAATACTCCAGGAAAAGCTCGGCTGGTTCCCAAGTGGGTTTGGTTTGGTTTGGTAGTGGTAGTCGATGATTTGGGAATTCTAGAAGAGATACATAACTTACTTGAAAGAGCCCTCAGACGAAATTCCTCAACCCGCCTCAAAGCTTGGAGAAGCATTTTTTACGTCTCTGCAAAGGAAAGGTATCAGTCGAGATGTGTGGCAGGGGTTTCTTCATCACCAGGTTCGCCCTGAAGGAAGACCTAGACACGGTGCTTGCACATCCAGAGCCTTTCACCCTTGGGTCCAGTGGCCTTGCATGGAAGAAATGGGAACCTGATTTCGACCCGAGGAGGGAAAATGGAATCTGTGTCCTTGGGTGAAGCTCCCGTTCCCCTTCTGGAGGTAGCGCCTTCCTTTGAAGCTGGCTTGGGTTGCAGAAAAATCTTGTTCAGAATATAAAGATGAGGGGGGGTTCCTTGTCTGTCGGTCGAAGAAGGCAAAAAGTGGAAGCAACCGATGCTTTGGTCATTCAGTTGACTCCTTGCTGCCAGTCCGTGCTTGCTGTCATGCTGGCAAAAGCGGGGGTTTCGGCCGGTTTTACCTACTATTGGATTTGAACCAATGACTCTCGCCGTATGAAAGCGATACTCTAACCGCTGAGTCAAGTAGGTCAAGCTGAGTCAAGTCAGAGAAAATAGACCTATAAGAGAAAGCCAACCAAAGCGCAACCAGAGTTCTCCGCGGGGCGGAGCGCTAAGAAAGAGAAAGCGTTATCGCTATACGAAATGAAGCAGCGGCTAGCACGCTAAGATCAACCACTTGGAGAACGCGGAGCCTTTCTTTCTCGGTCGTCTGTCTTAATAAGTGAAGTTGAAAAAGATTCATGTGGTCGTTCTCTGCTGCATTGGTGTTTTCACTCCCCACTCTCCACCATAACAATTTGATTCCACCATATCTCAGGAGTCGTAAAAGGAAGTAGGCGGGTCCGAGTAGGAAGAAATTCACTAAGAAGTAGGGGCATACAACAATGGATCAATTCATTCAACAAGATCCGTTCGGATCGGACCAGGATGAATGGGATTGGTCTGACCTCTCGCTCGGATGGTTGACTCCCGCCGCCGACAGATGTCCCATGCCACGTTTCGTGAACAGCTATGCCCGAGAATTAATGAATTGTGATATAGCGCCGAATAAGCCACTGACTGTAGGAGAGGAAATAGGGGGCCCTATACCATACATCCTGCTGCCTCGGGACGACTGCACGTTACATCATAGCAGCACGACAAAATGGAGGCGGAAACCAGCAAGCGAACTTGAACTTACGTGAGAGGGGCGCTAATAGGGGCCCCCATTAGTTAGGTAATTGAACTTGACTTAACTAATAGGGCGTTGCTTGCTGGTTCCGTTCGGTCCTCTTCCCCATGGGTATGGTATATGAACGTGAGAGCAGAGCAGGAAGTTCTAGCATAATAAATCCTTCTATTCCAATAGGCCGAGTGAACTGCATGTGTCCTGCCTCCGAGGAGCCTATCGAATGAATGATTGAAGAAAGAAATGCACTTTGTTCATAGTTCGTTTTTCGACACGCCTTTTAGCTCGTAGTGGAGCATAAAAAAAAAGCCATTTCGCCCTATTAGTAAGCCTTGTCCATCTGCTGATTACTTTTTGAAGGCGCGCGCGAGAAAGAGAAGGCGCTCCTATTTCATACTTCAGATATGCCTTACCATTGAAAGTGCACGCCCACTTCCGTTTCCTTGCAATGAGCTTCCTCCAGGGGGCATTCTCCACAAACTGAGTGTTTCCAGAGATTTATTTTCCAGGAACCCAGGTGGTGATTGAATGAGATTCCATGTTTGAATCATTCCCATCCACCCGGCCGGGAAAGACTCATATCCTCTTTTCTGAGCCTATATCGTAATCTAGTCATTCTTCGAAAGGTTTTTCTCTACCAAACCCATTAAGCTATTTCCGCCCCCTCCCTTCAATAATGGTCGAAGATGTTAGAGTTCTCCATAATTGTTTAGCTCTGAGCATTCGGCTGACACTCCCACCGCGACACCCGGTTGGCAAACCGTTTTCCATACTACCCTTTGACTGTGCCGTTCCATAACAATTATCTCATGATTTGATCTATACGCTCTTCCACCCCTGTCAAGGTTCTATCAAATCTTTCCCAGCACCACCTTTATCAGTTTGACTCTTCCAGGGAGCGATAGCCACCGTACCGATTGCTCCAGTGCAATTATTCTTCGTTGGATTTTCTTCTCCTATTAGTAAGCCCTATATTAGTAAGGCCAGTCTTTCTTGCTTGTCTTTTTCCCAGGGACTGACTTGACTTTATATGAATAGATTTCACTCCTAGCTGCACTGATGCCCAACATATCTTGGATTCTTCTCTGGGCTCTCTTCTCTTAGAGGAGCTTTTCCTTGAGTGAATTGCTGCTCCAGAGGCTCTGCAGAACTGCTCTAGAATTTATCGGAGACCCTTAGCTTCCTTGGATGATGCTTCCCCTACTAGTTTCGTGTCATCGGCGAAAAGCCAATGATTCATTGCTCTTGCAGTCGGGGCTAGAAGCATACCTTTGATTCCCCCTTCTTCCATTGCTCTGTTGAGTCATCTACCCAGGATTTCGGCAATCATTATGTATAGGTAGGGGGATTCCTCTGCGACTTTTGAAAGCTTCCTGGTCTGCCATTTACCATTGCTGCAATCCGAAATGCAGGGCGATTCTCAAAGAAATTGGATTTGAAAGATGAATCTCCAATTTAGCCCTATCTTTTTAAGGCATAAAGCTGTCCATGTCCAGTTTGACTATCATCCGTGTCTTCTTTTCCCTCGTTTGGCTTCATAGATGGCTTCTTGGACACAACATATGTTCTCCATGATGCTTCTGTCCTTGATGAAAGCTCCCTTGCGCCTTCCTGGCTGTGAATGAAGTTCTTTCTCCCCAATCTGTTTGCTATGACCTTTGTCGCTGTGGAAGGTCTGAATCTCTCTAACAACTCAGGTCTGGTTTCCTTTGGGATCAGGGAGATCAATTTTGAGTTTACTAACCCTATTACGTAAGGGCCCCATTTCTCCTAAATTCCACTAGATCTCGTTGAAAGTAGTCCCGGAATAGGTTCACTTGAAAGCCGTCCGGGCCTGGGGCTTTATTTGGCTTGCTCTCGAATATTACCGAATAGTTTCAGTACTCACTGGTTCATCAAGGAATGTGTCATTCCCAGTCAGACCCATCTATTTTCCAGCATCCTTTCTTGGCTTGCTCTTCTATCACCTCTTCTCCAAGTTTCAAGTTTTTTGCTGAAGAAAGAAGGTTGTTGCCTCGCCTCTTTCTCCTTCTTGATCTCGTCTCGTTTGCAGGTTCCCTGGTCATTCTGAATTGAAGCTATGAAGTTGGAATTTCGACGATTGACAATGCGCTAGCAACATTATTGATAAATAGCCCACTATAGTCAAGGATATAGTCAAGGAATCTATTCTTTTCCAGTTTCTAATGGTTGCTCTAATATACCCAGCTTCCTTCTCACATAGTGAGTTGCATCCGATTTTTGGATTTGCCTTTTTCTTATTTCAAGTTTCGTTCAACTATCCACTTCAGTCTTCCTTTCTTTCCTCCCTGTCTTTCTAGAAGCTCCAGGTCCAGTAATTTGTTCTACTTTGACGTGCATCACACATCAAAAGAAAGCAAAGATCCGTACAAACTGACAATGTAGGCAAAAAAAGTGTCAATACCAAACACTGTTTCACAGCTGGCCGGCTGATACTAATACTACATCTTTGCCTTACTCTATAGGGCAGGCGTGTCGAAATTCAATGTTACAGGCGGAAGCTTCTCTACTCTTAGGAGCAGAGGGGACCGCTCATTTGCAGCACTCAAGTCCTGCCCTTTGCTCCAGTCACCGATCGATCCCTCTTCCATTCTTCTTTTATTTATATAATTTTCCACCTGGTCGGTTTTGTCATGTTGAGAATATGGGGTCGCCTTCACTTTCCTGTAACGCATGCCTGACAATACAGGTCGTGCTTGTGACTGAATCAGCCGTTTCCTTGCGTTTTGTTTTCTAACGGCTGAGTCCTCATGAAAAAGCGGCAGTATCTCGGGAGTAGTAATCTTTCCAAATCTGGACGGACTGTGGCAAAGGATTTCTTGCCGGCATAATCCTTTGCTTTAAGATGAAGTTACAACTGCAGTACCGCAAAGTAGATGCTCGAGTTTCATGTAACTTTAGATGTCGCTTCGCGTTCCCAGTCGCCTTTACGTAATAGGACAGCACCTTTTTGTCTGGATCATCCAATCGCCGAGTTGAACTATCGGCCACTCGCCCATTAACCCATTCGCGCACTCGCCAAGTCGCCAGATTCACCAAGTAGGAGCATGTGGGATTTGAGTCATCGAATCGTGGGTAGCCCAGCCTGTCTTAAGTTTAGGTCTTCGAGTCTCTGAATCGTCGTCGATATTCCGCCGCCCGATTGAAAGACTCTTCGTGTTAACGCGTAAGAGGCGAATCGCCTTCGCGCGAATCACAGAGCCGATCCACACTAATTCGAATCAGAGGGCCAGGCCAGCCAAATGGAGTTGATTGATCAAGTTGATCCGCGCTAACGTCAGGTTACTGATTCGCGTGGACTCTTTGAACTCAGAAAGAATAACATTAGACTGACTTTTGACCCCTTCCCTTGTTCAGTCGGTGATGGGCAGTACATCCTCGTTAAGTCTTCTGTTCATGGATTCATCTTCAATGTCAGCAACAGGGCATTCCATGCACTAGAGTATCTTGACAATGAAAATTGTCAACATTGGCGACCAGGGGGATGACTGGCGCAAGTCAAGAATCAATAAACAAGCCTTGTCCATAGGGCTAGTTAGAGGGTTAGAGAGAATAATAGAAAATGGCTGCAATTGCAATAGTAATAGCAGGACTGAGTTGTATACTAGTGAATGTTTCGCTCTTGAAAGTTATCACTTTCCATTCGAATGAAATTATCAGCAGAGGAACGAAATGAGTGTCCAGGTTCACTATCAGAAGCAGTGGCACGAAAAACGGATGCCGGTATTATATTCAGAGTCGCATCACTGAGAAAAAGTTTTCTAAAAAAAAACCTTTAGGCCAGTTTGACTGGAAGTCCCTCTGGAATTGAGTGCACTTCACCTCAGCATCCAGGATGATAAAGCATCTCTAGCCCGTATCTTTTTGCAACTACTCGAATTGGAAGAAAACAGCTTCAAAAAAGCAAGTCGAAAGATATATATATATATATGAAGCAACATCAAAATCGAATGAAGAAATCCTTTGACAAGCATGCCAAAGAGAAGAACTTCAATCCAGGAGACAAGGTCCTACTCTGGCACGTCTTGGAGACAAGGGTAAGCATAGTTTTTTCTATTCACTTTGGTTAGGCCTACTAGGAAAAGGTTGGCCATAACTCATACAACTTGCTCAACGAGAATGGCGAAGAATTAGGTATCCCTTCTCCCGCCGTTCATCTTAAGAAGTTTGATGAATGCATTTCATACCGAAAAGACATACTTTGATTTACTGTTTGAGTAGGAGATATCGACGCTTTATCAAAAGCCGCCTCGCGGCCCCAATAGCCCTAGAGACGGATAGATCTCTACCACCACCTTCCTTCGTTATGGTCATCCCACCCGCTAATGAACTCTCTTCCCCACCTATGACGTAAACTTAAGGATGTCCCACCATGGATCGATCACCCCACCTCAACCTAAAAGCTGATGATTTGAAATCGCTGTCGAGGGCCTCTGATCCCTAGCCTTTCCCGTTCTCTCTCTCTCATCCCACCCTACCCGCTTCTGTCGGCCTTTCCTAAGGGCGGGCCAGGGGCGGCTCATGCTTTACGTTCGAAGGTTGGAGCTGCTCATCGCCGAGCTGCGGCTTGAGCGGCATGGGACACGGGATTGACCTACTGATGCTACTGGATATGGTAGGGTTTTGGCCGTTGCTGTGTTCATATAACGATGACTCTACTCCCTTCCATGAAGATTGATTATGCCGGTTGCCAGAAGTTCTAAGGTAGAAATCGCTTTAATCAATCCCGAGACATCTTCCTATCTCTCTCGCCTCTATGGCGGAGTCATCCCTATAGGGAGAATCTTTTTTACTCCGGATGAATGGTGCGAAGTAATTGATCGAAATATACGATAGGGTTTGATTTAGAAATCCTTTATGGACTGAAAACCCTACTTGTTATAGGAGTCAAATATAGAGAGCATTCCCTTCGGTATACAAATCTATATCTATATATCTATCTATATATGCGCATGGATTCGCCTGACAGATGACATGCACATCAATCCTCCTCTGAAAGTATATATTGCGGTTTTATATTATACCCCTGGCTGGTATACCCATTGCTGACCTAGCTGCGTCTTTATTGTGTATCTTCGGTGATTGTTAAAAGCTTGTATTGCGGAGAACTGTGCCTAGGCGGGGGGACCCCCCGTGCTACGAGTCAGATGGTGATACTATTAAGGGTAATAAGGAATACAGGCCTATATACGGCGGCTATTTGAGTTGCTGTATTCCGTCTGTTAGGTCTCTTTGCTTAAGCTTCATTTCTTTATTTTAAGGCTCATCAACTAAACCCGCCTAGAAAGAGGATGTTGAGCCGGATTGAAGCAGGTCTGATGGTATAGTTATCAGTCCTAAAAATGAAGCAAGTTTGATTAGCCTTTCCCTGAGCTAAGACCCAGAAGGCAGGGTCACACATCGGTTGATTCCATTTAGGGATCAGAGGAACTAGCGATTGCAATGAAGGGGAAAGCTTTTGAGAAACGGATATGACTTTCGCAAGTCATTCATTAATAACAGCGTTGTTGGTGTCCCCTTCTTTCTTTTCTGGGTCTTTGACCTCCTTAATTGAACCATCAAGTAGTATCTGCCAGATACAAATAGGGTTGAGTGTCGATACAGATAGGGAACGCAGTTTCAATACCCTTAACTGTATGGGCCAGGCTGCTGAGAACAGAAAAAAAATGAACAAGTGATTCATAGGAAATGTTATATTCAGTGTGTAGGGAAACTTTCGAGTTATCCAAGAGAATTTATATTAGAGTGGGGGTATAGGACTACTATGCTTTTGGCACTCCATTTTCTTGTCAGAGGTGATGAGGGAATTGAGCTTGGTAATGGAGAGGCCAATAGAAGAGGGAACCGTTCTTGGTTTCTTCTTTTAGTGTTGGAAGTGCCTGGTTTCAAGTGTCAAGGTTTTATGTCCGGATAAGGCCTTTGTTATCGGGCAAAGTTGGCACTGGCGTGTCCAGGTCATTCTTAGTAGTTCAGTTAAGTAGTCATTAAGGAGTAAAGAAGGATAAAGTTAGGAAACGACAGGCCTTCGGGTTAAGTTTAGATCCTCTTTTCTCCTTGACTCAAGTACAAAAGTCGTCAGTTTCTTATAGTTTCGGGCCGCTGTGAACGCGAGTGAACAGAGTAAGGCCCGAATGAGCTAGCTTAGTTTTCCTTTACTTTATTGACTCCTGTTACCTCACCTTATCTGAATGAAAGGAATGATTGTAGTGTAGCTTGTTAACAAGCGCTTAACTGAGATCACAGAATTGAGTTAACCAACCAACCCAACCCCAATTCAGAGTAAGGGTAAGGAGTTCTCTTTTTTCCCTTAAGGAAAGATTTAAAACTCCCCCCTATTAGTAAGGGGGCCCAGGAAACAGGGAAGCAAGCATAGATGGATAGGAAACAAGCATGGGAAGCAGTCACTCCCACCAAAACATGGTAGGCAGGGTAGTCACTCTTAAAGCAATAGCATAGAAAGTAGGAAGCGAAAACAAGCGGAAGCTGGAGCTCCCGGGCAAGCTGCATGGGAAACAAGGTTGAAGGGGTTTTGAGTTCGAGGGAGAGCAAGAGAAGTAGGTGTTCAAGTGGAGCGAAGGTAACTGCTTGGTCGTCCGACGACAAGAGAAGGAGCTACTAAGCGAGGAAGGAGGGCAGCCCTTCGGGGAAGGGGCCGGGAAGGAAGCGGGCCTTAACATCATCGGGCATGAGAAGTAGGTGCATGGGAAGCAGGGCAGGCCCCTCTCACGCCCTTCTGAGTATAGTATCCCCCCTATCACGCCCTTACGTTTATGGCGGGCAAAAAAAGTCTCTCTATTTTCTCTTTAGGGAGCAGCACAGTCTTTTCATGCACCAAACTATGCTACCTTTCCTCAATAACGTACTGGATACCCACCCTTTTCTGCTTTATTTAATGCTTTTTTTAGTATATAATACAATTTAATACTTTTTTAATACATCTTATCTTAATTTTGCCAATTTGAATGATATTATTAAATTCAATAAAATACGTGGCTGTTGCATGAAGTATGAGTTCGGTTGGTTTGGTGTTAGGGTCACTCCAATGCCTTCTAAAGACACAGGCACCACCGACCGTGACTCTACCGAAGGTTCCAGCCCACCTAAGTAAATTGTAGAAGCCGGGCACTATTGCAAGACGTGCCAACACCCGATCCCATTCCGACCTCGATATGTGAAATCGTCTTGCGCCATATGTACTGAAATTCTTTTTCGGGAGACATGGTCAAAGCCCGGCGAGTCTGTGTTCCTCTTGACGAGGCTTTAGAAAAAGGTCAATCTCTGAACGAAGAAGCAACGGTTGTTGGCTCGGGTTAAAATAAGACTGAAAGCAAGCAAGCCTGGATCTAAGCAAACTCGAGCACCCTTTCCGACTTTAAAGCAGAACTAGTCTTACAGCTCAAGAAGGTCCCGATGCTCGTAACAAAGGTAGCTCGCAAGCCAGTGAGGGGACAGAGTATGGGCAAGAAAGAATCTCAGGCCGGGGAAGAGAACTACTTGAAAAGGAGGAATCACTACTATTCTATAGATCACCCTCCAGGGTTTATGGAGAGATGCGCCCCTATTCATTCCGTATGAAGGAACGGAGAAAGGCATGGGAGCCGAAGGCGAGAAAGAATACTACAAGCCCTTGAACCGGGATCCCTCCCCCCGAGCATTTGAATTTAAATTATCATTTCTTTCTTGGGACCAGTAGTTTTACCCATCAGGTGGTCTAAACGCAAGGGTTTATTGAATAGAAATGGCCATACAAAACAAACTGGAATAGATTGATTGTCATAACCTGTTTTGATGCCAAGCCAAGTTGGTGTTTTAGAATTTCCTCTAGTAGTATTAGCTCCCGCAGGTCATATACTATCTGATTTTGATCATCGACTATCTCCTTCAAAATAGATTATGAGAATATCTTTATTTAGGGAGTGCGGTACTAGTCCCTTCGGTTCCCTGAACTCGCTGGCTTACCCTTCAGACTTTGGTCGCTTTCGTTTGCTACTGACCCCATTCGGCAAGCCTTTCTCCTTTGCCTTTCTCTTTCTCTGGCTTTCGGCTAGTTTGACTTCCTTCTCACCAACTGGCTTGTTGGGGGAATGATCTCCTCCCTTGCCGTAGGTGCCTCTCTTGGTTGGATGGAAGTTGATGGAACCAGGTTCAAAGACTCAGCTCAAAGACTGGTTTGTTCTATCAGGGCGCTAAGACGGCTTGGTTCTAGAAGACACCCATCAGTAGCCGGGTGGATCGCTCACCTACTGGCTTGCTAGTCTCAATCTTAGAATTAGAAGGCTCACTCCGTTTCCAAATGTTTTATATAAAGAAGACTTTTTTCTTTCTTAAAATCAGTCTGATAGTTGATCGATAAACCTCCGCCCAGTAGAGCTTAGCCAAGAGTAGATCGAAATGGTCTCGCGAAGCCGGTCACCGGATGGTGTAATTCTGACTGTTTGAAGAAAGAGAGAGATCAACTGATTGTGACTTGTCACTTTAGAAATTTGATATGCTTAACACATGCAATTCTTAGAATCTCTTTTTATTGTTAGTAGTCTAAAGGGGAAATACGACTCCCTGGTTGTGAGCTTTCGTGAAGCTCTATCCCTAGCTTGCTTTGTCCCTTAGCTACCCTGGCTGGCTTTTTTGGACTTAGCTCACCGACTGTGTTGGTTCTGTCGCCCTAGGAGCAACCCGGCTTGGTTCTTCACTTACCGCTGTGTTCTGCCTGTTGGTTGCACCTTAGTTGTCTTTCAGGAGACGGTCTTGCTAGTTCGATCAGCTGGTCGTAGGTTCAAATCCTACTTGGGGCTACAGGCTATTAACCGAGAATCAAGGGGTTTCTCTTCTCCCTGTGGTAAGCCGATCTAGTTACAGGAAGGAGCTAGTTAAGGAACCAGGCCAGGGGGGGCAAGTAAGAAAGAAGGTAGGGGAACTAAACTCGATGTAAAAATTTTCTTAACCCCTGCGCAATAGAAGACCGACCCTTCTCGAGTATAGATTTCTTGATCACGAGGAGTGAAAGGCGTGGGAGGCAGTAAAGCATCCAGTTGATCCAATAGCAGTGCTCATTGGGATCCCCCGAACCCCCTCTATTGGTTAGATGGGGAATAAGCTAGACCACTTGAATGATCTAGAATAACATGCAAGCCAAGGACCTTCCTTGTGGATCACTGGTTGGTGGAGAAAGCTGTCCCTTGAGAGTGTCAAAACCTAGGGTTGGTCACATGGTACAGATCAGATTGGCTTGTTTGGCTTAGCTGACTTGCTTTCTATTTTAATAAAGTGAATCAATCTCTTGCCTGTTGCTATAGGCGCTAGGGCGCTCAGCTCAATCTCTTGCTCTCATGGCTCGTTACGGAACTGAACTCGTTTGTTGGCTTGGGCTTCCCCAAGCGAGGCAGTCTTCCATTCTTTCTTTGGATGAGAGGTGAGGTTTTGAATCGCCGCAACCATGTAGTAGCAATGGATGAATAGTAGCGCTAGTTATAGGACACTCATCGTGGCTGAGACCCACTGGAGTTCTTTCTTATTTTCAGTAGAGTTAAGCTCCCCCCTATTCCCCGAGGCTTCTTGACTGCCTAACGCTGAATTGATTGTGGCTGAGTGAAATGAAAGCCAGATGGCAAACTCACCTATGCGACTATGACTGGTTGGACGGACAAGACAGACCAAAGACAAAAAAGGCGAACCTCCCTCCTGGCTTCTATCTTTCGGGCTAGAGCAATGACTCCTTGAATCTTTTTCTTGCCTGGAGACAAAGGATGGACCATCGGCTTCTGACCGTGCGGCTCTTCTTGTCTTTTTTTCCCGCTGAGCTTTCATGCAATGACTTCTGACTGACACATGAACTGAGCCTTTCACCGACAGGGCTACTTCGACTGCTCCGGCTCTGAGTGCACTACGGTGAATCAACGACTCCTACAACCAGCTGAGAACGAGATGCTTTGTCGGCTTAGCTAACTCTTCTGAACTACCCGAAGTCACCATGCTCACCTGATCGCGAGACTCCTAAGGATAGGGCGCAACCCCCAAGATCCCTCTCTAGTCGACCACATTGAAGTAGCCGAGGGATGGCGCTTGGCGATGAACCAAGTTCGATCGGTGTGTGAACTATGCCCAACACTGGTTCACCATCGAAAGACGGAGGTTGGTCTCAGAATACCCTCGAAAGAGCCTCTGAGACTGCCTTCTAGACACATCTAAATTATGACCACAAACAAGAAAGACTATTGCGATCACACTCAGATGCGTGAAGGGGCTGAAAGCCCTTCCCACCCGACTATAATGTTTACATTATAGTCCTGGTGCCCAGCCCCTACCTTACTTATCGAGAAGGAGTACTGGGACTGAGTAGACTTCTTGTAGTTCTCTTTCCCCTAGCAGCGTTTCCTGCTTTCCCGGTTGCAAGGTTTCGAGCTAACTACAGGATTTGCTTCCTAGCTACTAATACTAATTAATAGTAGGGAACTTCGAACTAAAGATTTGCTTTAGCTCTAGTTTCCATCCGTCCTGTCCACTCACCACTTATCTCAAAAGCCACTATTTGAGATCTCTGAAGTGAATTCCAAATCAGTGTTTGTGGTTCCATCTCCCTTACGCTCGCTTTTGCTAATGCTACTCGGGAAGAACAGCTAGGAGACGATTAGCTCCAAGTGCCGAAGTCCATAGCTCCTATGATCGCGAGCTGCGGCTTGCTTTGTTCGCATCTCCGTAACGGCCTTGTTAAAGCGTTCCAACGACATGTTTAGCCAATCACAGCTTTGAAAGCCAATACCGTAAGAGTACCCACTCGTCCCGTCTCTTCTAGTTCTTGCTCTCACTGCTCGCGTTGCTGATCCTCTCATTCTTATAAACGACACTTCTCTACGAACAACCAGTTTAGCCCTCAGTCTCTACTGCCAACTCGTTTCACTCCAGTTTACCGTAGCAACTACAGCAAGCTGCCTAGCTCACTGGCTCGTATGACTAGCTCGCTTACTTTAACTCAACAGCCTAGCTCTAACAAGCCAACTCCGTTCCTAGTTTCGCTACCCTGCTTTAGCTCACCACTCAACTCATGCTTCTGTTCTACTCCTGACTAGCTCTCTTCGTTCGCACCTTTTCAAGCAAGTAAACTCCCATAATAGAGCTAATCCCAGTGCAGAGACTGCTTTAGCCTCCCCCCTCTAACGAGCAAGTAAGTAAACAAGTAGCTCAACCTGAGGTTCCTCAACCTTCAACCTTCGGTTCATAACAAGCCTAGCACCTTCTGAGCCAGGATCGTTAGCTACTGGCTTGTTAAAGGTTGTTTCGTGGTCTCCGATCAGGAAAGAGAGCTAGTACAGCACAGAGAAAGGGAGCTTGTTTTCGAGCAAGGTAGCGCAGTAGTTGCTTGTTGGCTGTTTCGACTTTGAGAGTGGTAACTGGAGCTAGCGAGTTGTTCTTGTTGTTCAGAACTGGCAAGCAAGTAAACTAGTTGCTTCGCTTCGCTTAGCCTAGCCTACTGTGTAGCCTTCTTTCACAGTAAGTTAGGTAAGGGTAAGGATTGCTTCTTGCTAGCGGTATAAGCAAGCCAAGCTCGGGTAAACAGATGAGCCGGCAGACGGAGCTACGGCTGTTAGGGGAAAAGGTCTGTGTCTGTGAAACAAGCAAGCTTAGCGTTCTGTAAACTGGAGTTAGAGCATGGTAGTTCGTAGGAGAAGTGGGAGATTGATTCGTTTAAGTAGTTAGGGTAAACGAGCTAGGTAGCTTGCTTCTTGTTTGAGTTGAATATGGACTTTCAAGTAGTATTTCAGATGGGAGTACAAACAAGTAAGTAAACTAGCTGAGCTAGCCGCATTCCCAGCTACTTAGTACCCTTCTTTCACTTACTGCTATCTAAGACATTCAGGGGCTGTGTAACTGCTGTTAGAACGCTTTTCTTAATCCGTTACGGATGTCGAAAAGTGAAGATTGGGTCTGTACCAGGGCATGGTGATATGCTTGATAAAGGGTTGTTTCGGCGATAGCATTTGCTGATGTGGGATGCGTAGTTTTTTTGTCACAGTAGGGGGCCTAAGGCGGGAATTGGCCTAAAGGAGCCATAGCGTTGATTGCTCTCCTTGTTCTATTGTATGGGCGAATTAGCTTAATGAAAGCCTTAGTTTTGGCTCTCGTGTGAGGGTTGTCAGAACTTGTGTCTAGCTGCTGTTAAATGACTTTATAGAGGCCTAACGGTAGTCTCAAAGATAACGGATTCAAGCCGTAGTAGTTTTGATTAGCTGTCCCAGGGAAACGAGTAAGGATTGGCTGTTGGCATGTCCGAGCTAAGATCGGGTGAGGCGGGTAAACACGGGTGCGTAGCTTACTTGGTAAAGGACTCCTTTAGTTTAGCTTTAGCGGGCATGGAGCGATTCGAGGTGGTTAACTTGTATACCCCGATTCTCAAACTTGGAGTTCACGTTCTGATCTAGCAAATCGACTTTTCAGATTAGTTCCATAGTTTTGGACAGGACAGGTGGGAACCAGGAGGTAAAGCGGCTGTTAAAGCAATCGGGCAAATGCGTGTATACTAGCTTACTAGCTTTAGTAGCTTGTGTACTAGCGTGTTAAAGGAAGCAGGGGTACGCGGATTTGGGATGCTAACTAAGTAGATGCGGAAGCGAGGTGCGAAAGCAAGCGGGCAACAAGTGGATCGGGCTAACGGTTTATTTGCTCGTTAGGCTTTCCTGTTCGAGCAGGCATAGGAACAGTTCAGCCAGCATAGAGCAAAGCTCAACCAATTAGCTATAGTTCAAAGGCCAGTTCACAACAGGCCAAATGGTGAGACATTCGAATCACTCGTTCATAGGCTTTAACGATGCGAACAGGCGAGTAATCCCAATTGGAACTAAAATCAAGGTATTGAGATCTGAGTAATAAGCAAGCAGCAGGTTCGCGATTCCCTTGTAGCTTTGGAACACTAGGTAGCTTGCCCGCCCTGATTGCAGTAGCTAAGCGTGCTAATCCCCAATTCTTTTAATGAACTGTCACGTAAGGGATTTCATGCCACGGAGAACGTGATCATAGAGCCTGTAGTTGTTTTGATTGATTGGCTGTTCCAGGTAAAGGGTCAGGGGAGGATGGGACTAATTGGAAAGCAAGCGGAACTGAGTTCTACTAATACTAATCTCCTTATAGGACTTAACTCGAACTACTACTATCTTACACCAGCAACACCCCCTATCTTAGAGTTATCGGGGAGTGATCATAGGAGCTCGAGCTAAAGCAATGGTTAAGCCAGCGTTAGCAGCGTGGGCAGGGACTCTGGTTTTGCTACTACAGGTCCGGTATGAGAATTATCGTTAGTGTGTACTTTAGTAGCTCGTGAGAGAGAGGATGCCCCAGTAGTAAGTAGGGAACGGTTTGTTGTTCGAGTCGAGTAACGGCTAATAATAATAACTGGAGTTGCTTAAGAAGTAGGAGACGCTCATATTAGACAGACCATTTAGCTTACTGAGAATCCCTTCTAATCTGCTACTCAATGAGGGGAGCCTTGTAATTGCCATTAAAGGACCTTTATAGCTACCGAAGTATCAAAGACAAAAGAATAGCAAAGTAATACAAAAGACGTATGAATCGAACAGATAGATCTGATTCCCGGGCTTAAAGGGAAGCTCCATATGCAATAAAAGGAGCTCGAGAAAGGGGTCTCGCCCAGGACTCGGTAAATGTGGTTTCTTAGATAATAGGTAATGTCGCCTATAGATATAGAAGGAGTTTGTCCCTAGGCTACTAACTCGCGGGAAAGCGGCAATAGTCACGCTAGCTACACGTTTATCACATGAATGTTTTCCCATGCTTATCACATGTGAGTTGGACCACGTTTTCGGAAAGCAGGTAAGGTGCGGTAGCTAGTTGTCGAGCACGGTTAAACAGATGAGCCACGGCCAACGAGCAAGGGGCATAGGACTTGACTTTGGTTAAGCAAGCGGTTCGCGATTCCCTTGTTTACTTCGGATCTATGGGCATGCCTGCCCTGATTCCCGAGTCGCAGTAGCTTTAGCTGTGGAGTGGAACTGGCCGGGTAAACTGTAGTTGGCGAGAACTCTTGTTCGTAGGCCAAGTGAGCCCTCTGTAAACTGGAAGTAACTCTGAGTAAGCGCTATTCCGGCTTAGGGGAAGCTTTACTTAGGCATCGAGTGAACAGAGACTTTTATGTTGTCCGGCATAGTAGCTTCGACCTGGCGAGATAGGCACGAAAGTGGGACTAGAAGCTCAAACATGGCATTAATTGTTCGCTTCCTTCTCTAACTGCAAGTAAGGTCTTGTTTTCGAGCAAGGAATGCTAAGTAGCTGATGTGGCAAGTAAATCAGTAATCTCATCTTTAGCTTCTAAGCCTTACTCTAACAAGCAAGTAGCTAGCGCAACCTAACAAGTCAGCTTCGCATAGCTTCGCTTCTCTTCTCGAACTGTAAGCTAATGAAGGTAAGCAGTAGCTTGCTTCTCGGGCTAAAGGTGTTGTTGCTGTTAAGGCCGGGTAGGGAACTGAAGTCACAGTAGTTGTTGTTCTCCAGAGTGGAACTGGCATTCAAGATAGGGCCAAAGCCAAGTAGTAGCTGTTGTTAGAGAGCGGTAGTTTCGGGTTTCCCTACCCGGCTAGCCAAGAAGCTAAGCTAACTCGTATGCCGTCTCTACCCGTTAGCCCTTTACTCGAACAACTCCCTACGAACAGCAACAAGCAACAACGAGCCGCATATGTTCACTTGCGTTCACCACTCTCGTTCGAGCGTGAGGTGGAGCAACAAGCGAGTATCCGCGAGTGCTTCTAGTAGCTACTTCCCTCAGAACAAAGAGCAACTACTCTCTTGCTCTGATGTTCGAGTCGCATTAGCATTCGCGAGCCAAAGGTAAATTCCTGATTTTCACTCGACTCAGGAAATCCCAATATTGAGTTAAGAGGCACACGCTCACAAGCGCTCGCAAACCTGGCAGCTACCAACCTCGGAACTAGGAACAACCCACTCTTGTTCTGATTCCCGACTTAGTAGCTTAAGCAATCGAGCCAAGCGAGCCGGAGGAAACCGTGGGGATTTCGAGCTTGTTTTGCTACGATGGCCGGGCGTTCGTAGGTGCGGGGAAGCTATGTTTGTTCCTTCGGATATCTGAGCTACTACTCTCTTTTCTTCCCGATTTAGTTGCTTCAGCTGTGGGAAAGCTTTACTTAGGCATTTTAGGAATTAGTAGCTCCCGAGTTCGGAACTAGTCTCGTAGTTCTTTGCTCTGATTCCCGATCCATGTGTCGAATAAGAACTAAAACAAGCTATAGGCTTGCTACGGCCGGTGAATCAGGAAATACTACGGTTCAATGATACGATACCAACAGGATCTCCCCGTTCTGTAGAATCCTACGAGTTTGAGTGTCCTATGAGATGATCTTGGATTGAGACGGATGAGGCAACGCTCATGTGAGAAGGTAGCGAAGCTAATCAGGTAACGAGACAGAGGTGCGACAGCTACTGGCCAATAGGTCAGGTGCGGAACGAAAGGGGTAGCATAGCTAGGAACGGGCAGGTAGGTCAGGTTGTCAGCTGCTCATAAGAGGTTTTTTATTTGCTCGTCAGAAGATACGGGTAACGGCTAAATAGGAAGTCGGATAACGGAGTAGCGACGCTTGTTTCGGCTAGAGCTTTCTTATGATTTTGATATTCTCCCAATAATTCGTAGAGCAGATGCCAACGAGCAAGGAAGTAGTAACGAGGCAGAGGTGCGTTAGCTTCTTATTAGAAGAAAGTGACTGTTGTTGCTTAGGCCGGTGAATCAGGAAATAGAGCCAATGCCAATGAGACGATAACCAAGAGTGCTACGCTCCTGGCTCAGAAGCAAGTGCGTAGCTTTGTTGCTCGTTAGAGACTGCGTAGCCTTGCTGTTAAGGAAGGTTAGCGTCATGTTTATCACATGCTAGTTGGACTATGTTTTCGGAGATCAGGTTACGCAGTAAAGTAGATGTGGTGCGTTAGCGAGCTTAAGTACTTAGTTCTCGAGCATAGAACTGTTGGCTTGTTTGTTTAAGCAAGGGTCTGGTCCTGGTCGTAGATCAGGCAGTAGGGGGCTAACTTGAGTAGTTCGGGTACGGCATATGTTCAACAGGCCACTTTCCTTAAGTCAATCTCTAGTTTCGGGTCTGGGTTGACATGAAGGCGGGGAAACTCCTGTTCTAATCTAAGGCTTTAATGAATCCGTTATGGCAGTTGAAAAGAACGAGATGCGAACAACGGGCAAAGGAGCAGATCAGGTTGTTTACTTACTTTTGTACTAGCGTGAGCGTACTTGTGTGTTAAAGGGGTACTTTATTTGGGCTGCTAAGTAGAAGTAGAAGCTATAGGCGAAGGCTTTCGCGCCTTGCTGTTAAGTAAGGTGGAAGCTAGCTACTTGCTTGTTAAAGGTGCTTGCCCGCGGCTATTCGTAGATCTGGAGTTCTGCCCTATAGCCGATTGTGCTACTTTCAATCCTTAGTAGCGGGTATTAGGTGAGAGGGCGGCTATCTCATAGCTGTTACTGTGCTTTCTGGATACCTTTCCATGCTTTAACAAGCCAGCTACGCACCTTGCTCTTATAAGCAAGTAGCTTTGATTTTGGAATAAGCTGGAAGTCAAGTTAGAGAAGTTAAGGGCGCGAGTAAGTAGTAAGTAGTAAGTAGCAAGTAGAGCGGAACACTGTTGGCAGGGCAAAAGCCGTATGAATTGAAAAGACCTGATCTCTGATCTGTTGTCTGGTTAGGACTTCACTATAACTACCGATATCCTTAAAAGAAGCTCCAATGGTACTTTAGAATAAGAATAATAGGTCCTTTTAGGGATCCCAAATCCAGGTTTAGAGCTCTGACTTCTAGTTCTACTATTTGGGCAGGCAGGAGGGGAACTGCCATTCTTGGACTAACTAAGGCTGGGAACGGATCCGCAGCTAAACAAGTAAGATCATATCCCCTTCTTGGACTGAGTAAGGATCGGGAAGCAAGGCTTCTGAGTGTAAGTAAGTGAGCCAAGCCAGGAGTTCGCCTTTGAGTTCTAGTTGTGAGTTCCAGTCTATAAGATGGGACCTGTAGTTCTGTAGTTAATAAGTATTCATCCAAGCTCTAATCTTAGTTCTACTATAAGGACAGGACAGATGGGAACTTCGGAGATCTAAAATACCTAAATTCCGGGTTTTTAGTCCGACTTCTATCTGTTGGGGTACTCTCCCAGGGACTTATTACTTAATATAGATATCTCCTTTATACCCATGCTAAGGAATCCCTACCTCATACCGCAGGCACTAGTGAGGCAACACCCCTAATGCCAGGGTGAGGCCGAGTGATCATAGGAGTAGTCGAGTTATGAGTTGAGCTCGCTTATAGGATGTTTCGAGTTTGAGCGAGCTAATGCTCTGATTTCCGAGTTTTAGTAGCTAAAGTGGTAGCGAGTCGGTAGCAGCGAACGGTAGCTATCGGGACTATCTTACAGTTGCATGCTGCATTAGCTAAAGCAAGCGTTAGTATGTATGCGTAAGTGAGCTATTTGCGAGCCGCTAAAGCAAGCATAGGTATTGTTATAGGAGTGAATAGAAGGATGTTCTCTAGAGCGAGCGAACGGTATTGTATTGTCGAAAACTTCCGGTTGTCCCCTCATGTAAGCGAATCGACGGTAAGTGGGAATTAGGAAAGTCACGCTTTTCTCATATGCTCCCAAGATCGGTCTCCATTCAGTGGTCGTAGAGAGGCTTGCTTGCCATACTAATAGGGGCCTTATTAATAGAGGGGAGCAGGAAAGAGTGAAGAAAGACCGGTAGCAGAATAAAGGGAAAGCGCTATTCAAAATTCTTATTAGTGGGTGGCCCTTAGTATAGTATGTTGCCTGACTTTGCTTTAGTAATCGATATTCCTTTTCCTGTCCGTTCAGTGCCTTATTAATAGAGGGGGGGAGCAGAAGGGATAGCGTGATTAATGGTTCGGAACAAGAAGGAAGAGCTCCCAAGCCGAGCCTTAATATAGTATGGACTGGTTCGTGTTGGAACTAGATTAGTGGAACAGGTTTAGGGTTTAGGTCTGTTTAGGTTTAGGTAGGGAGAATCGGTGAGGACTTATCGGCGTAGATAAGGGTAAGGTAAGAAGGCTCTTAATCACTCGCTTGTCTTATCATCGGCTTTTTTTTTAGAAAAAGAGTAAGGAAAGGTTCGGTAAGTGCCTTCCCTCCCGGCTCTTAGCAAGGGAGCGAGAGCGACCGATCTTGTTAGGGGAAGAAAAGGCAAGGCAAGAAGAGGAAAGAAGAAGACAAGAAGATGAAGACGAAGAGGAAAGCTATCCGTACCTCAAAAGGTTACCTAGCCTTACAGCTAAGAGAAATGCCTTTTTAGGTCAAGAAGAATTTTAGCTATTTTTTTATGGAGAGGACAGGGACAGGCCGAAATGCGATTCCTTCTCTGGTAAGAAAGAAGATGAGAAGAAGAAGAAAGCATGGCAAGGGCAAGCGGAAGGGCAAGTCAGTCCAGGAATCCTTCGACGCCCGTCGGTTAGTCAGTTTTTCGGTTGATGTCTAACTTAAAGAAAGAGAAAGAGAAAGAGGACTACTGCACTTATGAGTGGAACCTGAAGGGTTCAGGTAAGGAAATTTAGGTAAAAGGACATAAAGGTAAGGAAAGTCAGCTTATTAGTTTCGGTTATGACAGATTCATGAAAGGGTTGGCCAGCTTTCACTTTTCATTCCTACATAAATGTAACGATTCGATTGGGAAGGAAAATGGGCAAGCTGCTCCCGACCGAACCGACGGGAGCAAGCAAGATCACGGGAGTGAGAGGAGATGGTGGTCGTTTAGGCATTCCTATTACTATACATATTCGAATTTGAACCAACGCATCCGGATAGAACACGTGTCGGAGAGCAAGCTGAGAGAGGAAGAGTTCGGGTGCGATAGAGGATGAAATTCCATGATTGATTTAGACATCGGAGTCTGTATTGGCATCAGATGCTCTTCCCCCCCCCCCCCCCCTCCCCGCTTTAAGGTCTTGGGGAAACCGATAGAGAAAGGTGAAATGGCACAGCAGAGGGACTTGGATGGATTGGACCGCCCGGTACGGCTGCTTGTTGCGTAAGATGTGGTTGACTTGCGAGAAAGATGTCTATTCCCTTCCCCGAGGAAAGGCTGAACCATGGTGCGGTTCAATAGGAAAGGCTAAAGGATCATATGTGCCTGCCAGGGGCTTACGAGCGACTGGTTTTTTCCTCCCCCCCTATCTTATTAGCCGCTTCCAAACCGATGCTGACAAGGGTCTTACGGAAATGAATGACAAACCACTATGGATGTGCCACTTCACCCAGTTCGAAATGCAGTTTACGCTTCTCCCAGCTTGACAACACATAAAGATCCCTTAACACGCCTTCTAGCCCACTTCCGGTTTCGAAGGTTCGTTCCGGGTCGAACAGGGGGACTTCATTATGCCTTGCTGTCACGCTTTCAATTGTATACGTATCAACGAATCGATGAGGCATTGACGAACGATAGAACCTCCCCACCTCAGGGATGGGAAACTGCTAACAACTCCTACTGTCCGAATCGCTATCAGTTGATGGAGAGGGAGGAGAAAGCGGGAGAAAGGAATGAATGGGCCCCCTATCACGTACTAACCTAATAAGGGCGTTTATGGCGCAAAAGACAACGACGTAGGGCCTTTGGACGACTAAGTCTGCTCGGCTTCATGGAGAAACACGTTTGCCTACATTGGGGATAACGGCTTGTGGTATGCCCACCTCCATGAAAAAAGAGGCTCTCGCTTTCCACGAAGAAGGGAGGCCAAAAGAAAGGGTGAGCGTGAGCTATTTCCAAAAGAAGGAAAGGGGGTGAAGCTTTCCTTTTTCTTCAATGAATAAAATAACCTAATTTGATTTTGAAGTCTTAGAGTGTGCTATTACGTAAGGGGGACCACGAAGAAGGAAGGAGCTTACTAAGGGGGGGGTCGGGGAATAAGAAAGAAGAAGTCTAAGATCATCGGTAGTTGTGGGATGCCCCCAAATGATCCTAGGAATCGGACAACAATGCCTCCGATCCTTCGAACAACTCGAAACCTACACACGGGAGAAGGAGTGGAACTAGGGCCAGGCCAATTCAATCGGACTCTGCTCATATAATTAGGGACAGTGGGACTAATGCTTTATCAATGAATGAATCGGATTCTTTTCTTCCTTTTTTGAATCCTTGGGGATTCTTTTTGGTTGGTGCACTAGGCTAGGCCCCTGCTTTAGGCACTGGCTTCCTCGCCCAATGAGAATGAGAAGGAGTCAAAGGCGAATCTCTCTCTGCCCGAACGAAGTAGGTACTTTCTTGTAGATGCATCGAGCTCTGCGACACGGATCAATCAGGAACACGGGAGAGTTCTCTTTTGATGAGTACACCTCTATGTCGAGGGAATCCCTTTCCCGAGCGTAGCGAGGGGAGGGAAGGCCTCATCAATAAAGAAGAATTAAGGCCGGGTGCCTAAGCGGATGTGCACGGGAAAGGCCCGGATTCGTCCCATTCCCGCCTAGTATAGAGATGTGATCCTATAGATAGATTGTCTCCGGTCCGGTTCGCGGGGACGAGAATCTCATTCATGTCAAGCAAACCAGAAATGTTCGCTCATTCGCCGACTACGAGGTCGCCCTGTTTGATTATATATATAAATATTGACCTCTTCTACCCAGGCAAGGGCGGGCCATGCAGCTTGGCTTCCGAGCGCCATGACAGATCACGTCTTTCAACCTCCCTCTCGAAGAATTCCGGATCGAGCGCCTGATTAGCGCTAAGGCGGGCATAGTACCAATCACAAATTGATGTGATGATCTGCCGGCTTACTAATAGGGCCATGTTTTTCCTGTCCGCTCGCCGCGAAGCTACCTTATTCGACCCAGCGGCGAAGCACAATTCTTAACAAAGGGCAAGGAATTAAATCAATCAAGCCAGGAAACAACTCGCTTAACCACTTGATCGTTCCACTTCTTCTTCTTGAAAGGAAGCCCTTCGCTCCACTTGACTTGCTTTCCTGCTTTCCGGACCTTAACTCCCCTTCGGAAATAGAAGGCAAACATGGAGAGAGAGTTTCCGGAAAGAAAGACGGTAAGGTTAATCCCTTGAACGTCGAAAGCCGAAGGCAACTCGTTCCGCCCCTACTAATCAAAGGCTTCTTTAAAGGAAGCCCATCGCTACACTCGATAACACACTCACTAAACGAAATACAGCAAGCATATAAAGTACACGTACGCATACGGGACTATAGGCCGCGGATTTCAACAGAGTTCTGCACAGCAACACAGCCAACTCAAAATCTCAAGGAAGAGGAAACCAAAGAGGACGAGGTCGACGAGGAGGCCAAGGTCACTGGAACCAAGGCAATCATCAGAATCAGAGTTGGAACAACAAATGGAATCAAGGTTGGAACAATCGAGGAGGAACTGGCGGCCCCGGTAATGGAAATGTATTCTTTACCTCTTTGTATACTAATCAAGGAATGGATGACTGCTGGTACATCGACTCAGACCCAGACACATGACCTGTGATTACTCTGAAAAACACTTCTTTCCTTTATTACCCTGGCAGCTTTGCCACTTTAGATTAATAGGCAACTTTTGTTCGAAAACCGTGTCCCGGACTCTTTTTTAAAAGCTTAATGCTGCCCGCATTAACAAATTTTTCAGGAATGAAAGACAAGCAAATAGGAATAGAATGTAGTCTTACTGGTTGGGCCACTAAGGCCTGTTCCTCCACTGCCGTTCTTGGAATTTCCTCGATCTCCTCTTCGGCAGGTGGCTCTGCAGCTCCAGTGACTCCTTCCAGAACAGGTTCTTGTGTAGCCCTTTGTGACCCCAAATTCTATACTTGCTTCCGGTAGAGGAAGGCTCTCCGATCTCTTCTTCTAACCTCGAGGCAAGCTCCCTGACTGTGGTCATAACTCCTCGATGACCTCTTGAGCAGCTTCATCTAATGAACGTTAAGTGAATCTTTCCGGTGCTTGGATGGGAACTAATAAGTAGCTGTCTACTGAACTTGGCAGTCGAGTGTCTAAAGAAAGAACCTCTACCGCAATCCCACTGGCTTGTTTGTTCTTCCTCCCGTTCTTCCCCCGCCCGAAACGAAATAGGAAGACTCAATCGCTCGATGAAAAAAGGGGCTAGGCTAATATACCGATCACTTCTCATCCCGGAGAGGCAGTCAAGCTGGCAAATCATCAGCAGGCTGTTTAGGAATGGACGGATTCTTTCATGACCCGGCGACTGAGCAGTATAGGTTGGTTTTGGAAGGGGATTAGCGGGGGAGGAAGCGTCTGGCATTAGTAGATTCAATCGGTCCAGGCCGAGCATGATCTGGTCGTACGTTTCGTCAACTCGATTCTCTTTTGGATTGTGGGACTCGCGTCACCTTAAGGGGGAATAGTTCTTTAGGGGATTGGGGGCACGGCTTCTTAAGGCTAGTGCTCCTTTATTATTACCGAAAACTCTTGACCCGAACTTAGCTGTCGAGGTCTCACTCCCTAGATTGTCTTTCTCAGAGAAGCTACCTCCTATAGGCATAGGAGGTTTCACCGTCTTCACCAAGTCGTAAATACGAAGCAAAAGACCTTAGCGGTACACTCCTCGCGAAGGTCCTCTACGACTCAAGCCCCTACTAATCAAAGGCAAACGACGGGAAGGGATGCTCGCACGGAGGCAAGGGCATTGTTTCTAGATACCGAAATCCGCTTGCGATGTGATTCAGAAGAGAAAGACGCACTTGCTCATATTATACGATGCATTTTTAGCATTGAGATAGGAAAGGCAGCATCCCTAAATTCGATTCAAAATAGAGTTTCCCGCGGTCGCGGTAAAGGCAAAGGTTGGAAAGGCAAGAGAGCCTATTTACCATCCGGTTGAAGCATAACTATACCCAGTTTACCCGGGCGGGGATAGCTGATTGAGTTTCTCCATAAGCGGATTTGGCAAATAGAGGTCGATACCCAGCAACAGAGCCCTATTACGTAAAGGGCGGGTGCAAGGCAGTTCAGAATCGAGCAAATTCAGGTGCATAAGCGTCTCAGAACCCATTGATTCGGTTGAAGAAGCACTACCCGAGTTTTTGCCCCAGCCGTTGCAAAGTCCGTTCGAGAGCCAATAGTTTCATTTCCAGTTTCATATCGAAAAAATAGATACCCAAGCGAATAGTGGAGTCCCTCACTTCTGCCCTATTACGTAAGGGCCCTAGCTCTGTTCCAGGTCCAGATCCTTAATCAATTGATCCAGAGCCGGGGGAGAGCCGGAAGCTTCAGCAATAGCATCAGTAACAACCGGAGTAGAGGCAGATCCAGAGGTGGGAACAGCAGTTCGAGAGCCCGTAGCGTCCCTCCCATTTCTAGAGTCATCACTTCGCCCAACAGGATCCCTTCCATTTATAGATCGGGATCCATCAGTGCTAGAAATGGGGGGGGGCAGAGACATAGAAAAAAATGGCAAGAAGTAGGGCCTTATGGAGGGAGGGGGGTACAGTTGATAAAGATTGAATGGAGTTCGGTAAAAAGTACAATCGCACTGGCCCTTTTTTTGGGAGGGGGGAGGGACCCCGCTTCACTGAATAACCAGTTGACTCAGGTGTTTACCTTGAACCGGGTGACCCCCCTATAGATGAGTAATGGGTAGCGGGAGCACCCTATGCTGGGGCATAGGTAGGCAATATAGGCATCATCCTGGCCAACATCGGACATGGATACCGGAGAAGACCTTAAGACACTTTTTGAATTTGAAGTAGATACAAAACAACCAATCCAGCCTTTTTTAAAGATTTTATGGCGGAATTGGAATCGAATTATTATGAAGACGCATTAAAACATTCGACAAAATTCGATATTCAAGGCCATCAGAAGCTGAGAAATTGGGTTTCCAATTGGAAGCGAACGCACCCACCCTTAGGTGCAAGCAAATTCCATGGGTGCGTTGCGTGCCGGGCGGCATAGTGGGTAAGGAACTCAGCGGGCAGGGGGGAAGGCGTAGGGCTCACACAAGTAAGTGAAGGACCCCCTAGGGCCTTTCTGAAGTGTGGCCCACACGGCCAGGGGGGAAAGAAAAGGGAGGGGGGCACTCTGATGTATGGGAAGGGGGTGGAGGCAGCCCTTCCCTTTGAGTTTGAGTCCATTTTTTTTTTTTCGGTATGCCGCTCCGCGAGCAAGGAGCGCCGCGAGCAGAGCGAGAGAATGAAGTGGGCTGTGGTGATGTCGGAATTTGCACCTATTTGTATCTATTTAGTTATAAGTCCGCTAGTTTCTTTGATCCCACTCGGTTTTCCTTTTCCATTTGCTTCTAATAGTTCGACCTATCCAGAAAAATTGTCGGCCCATGAATGTGGTTCCGATCCTTCCGGTGATGCCAGAAGTCGTTTCGATATACGATTTTATCCGGTTCCTATTTTATTTATTATCCCTGATCCGGAAGTCACCTTTTCCTCTCCTTGGGCAGTACCTCCCAACAAGATTGATCCGTTTGGATCTTGGTCCATGATGGCCTTTTTATTGATTTTGACGATTGGATCTCTCTATGAATGGAAAAGGGGTGCTTCGGATCGGGAGTAACCACTAGTGATAGGGCTAAAGTCGGGGGGAAGGACAAAGGAAAGAGCGATGCCTACATTAAATCAATTGATTCGTCATGGTAGAGAAGAAAAACGGCGCACGGACCGTACTCGAGCTTCGGATCAATGTCCCCAGAAGCTAGGAGTACGCCCGCGTGTTCCGACGAGAACACCGAAAAAACCTAATTCAGCTCCACGTAAGATAGCCAAAGTACGGTTGAGCAATCGACATGATATATTTGCTCACATTCCGGGCGAAGGTCATAATTCGCAGGAACATCCTATGGTGTTAATCAGAGGAGGTAGAGTGAAAGATTCGCCAGGTGTGAAATCCCATCGTATTCGAGGAGTCAAGGATTTGCTGGGAATTCCGAATCGAAGAAGGGGCAGATCTAAATATGGTGCGGAAAGACCCAAATCGATATGAATGGAAGATGCCTCTGGAACTTGTTTTTCTCGGGAACAACCACAACGTTACGCCCCAAAATAGAACTATACGGAGCCTTTCCGAATGACCTATAATATAGTAGTCTACTACACTAGCCAAGAAAGAGTGTAGTAGACTCCATTCGCCCGTGGAGGTGAGTGGAGGAAGAAAAAAAAAAAAATATACTGCCTGAAAGAAAAAAAGCAAGGTCAACGAACATCCCGAAAGAGGCGAATGCCGAGGAATGGAAGCAAGAGCATTGGAGATAGCGTGTCAAACCAACTACTTCCTTCTAGTCTCACGGAAAGCTCCTTCTGTACGTGTACGGGAAAGCTGCTTTCTAGTGCACATTAATGTAATGTAGCAAGGAATTTTTCATTTTCTTTTCCAGCTGTAACTATAAGAAATAGGCTAGCCAACTGAGCGGATAAAGGCAAGAGCTAGGCCGAGCCGAACAATCATCACAATGAAATTAGCCGGTCTTCCTACTTTTTTTATTCAAATTCAATGGTGAAAGCACAAAAGTGGTAGGAATGCCATGATTTGAGTAAAAAAAAAGTCTTATGGTGAGATAAGAGGACTTTTCCTCCTAGATTCGTAGTAGAATTACTCGACCCATGAGCAGATCAATGTGGCATTAACCGAACCGCGCCTTCCATACTTACCTTACCCACCCGCCGCCCTCTCTGTCCGCTAACTTCGGTACCCGGGGCATTTCCCTCACATGCTGAAGCAAGAAAGCCCTGTCTTTTATTACATTTCTAAAGCCCAACCTAGAATAACAACAGCCAAAACTACTTCCTTTATTTCTAGTTCTCCCCGTCAAGCGGAAAGGCATCCATTTCTGAGATTGGATCCTGCTTGCCAGCTTCAGAATATCGACTCGTGTGGTCAGCTTATGATTCCGCTTTTATAGGACGAAGTTCCCAATATCTACCTTTTGCGAGGCAGGTAAAACATCTGGTTTTTCACCCTTAAATATTCCCTCGAGAGGGCTATAGTTTCATCGTTGGATGAATGTCCCGGTATTGAAAATCTTTCATAGGCGGAGCTGTCATCTCTATCTGAACAAACAAATCTCCTTTCCTTTCATTGCCCGGTATAAATCGTATGGTATACTCCAGGTGGATATAGCACCATTAATTCATGCATTTAGCAACGTTGGACCACAAATTCGATATCAGAATTGAAACTCTACTGACCAACAATCTGAGATAACTCTCGGTGCTTCTGACCCAGCCCTCCAGCCCAAAAGGGTTCCAATTCCCGCGTATGTCAGCTCGACCTGTAATTCACTTGTTGGCTCTGCCAGATGATAATTAGGATCATCAGAACAGGTACCCACAGCACATCCTGAAATATTCTCTTGACAAGCTTGACTTGCAAGCGGAGAATGACGAGTTTCACCCACTTTCTGGGCCGGATCCCAAAACTTCGTGATTTTATGCTTGGAAAATGCTCTTGTATCGCTGGGAAGCTCTCCCTTTCTATAGTAGGGTGAATTGCCTTCCAAAGGCCGGTGCACAAGAATAAGAACCGGATGTCGGGTAATTTCCTCGATAGGCTGCTAAGGCTCGGAAGGGGATCTTCCTCTACTGAATAGTCAATTGATGATCCGGGGTCAGTACCAAAGATTGCAACCGATTCCCCAGACCATGGCAAACTTCTCCAGTTTGGGTATATTCCTGTTCATAAAGTGTTCGTTTCGACCGTTTCATTTGTTTTATTTCTGTTCATACACCGGCCAATGGAGCTATCCCTTATCTCTCCCGGCGTACTGCTAAAAAGTAGGAACCGTAAAAAAGGGGTGCTCCCCATCTTCTCTCTCTTACTGACTCCTGTATTACTGTCTAGATCTACGTTCATGGATTACATAGCTGACCGGTTATATATAACCTTCCTCCTTCTGGTGGTTGTCTTTCCTTTGCATTTGAAATTGAAGTGGAATGCACTATCGGTATTCCCGCTTTATTTATTAAAAGCCTCGAGTTGTCCATTCAACTCCGGCTGCACGGAGACCGGTTGTCTGAGGTTCGATCCAGAGGCCGCCATTTTCTTTTCTGATCTTCTTCTTCTTTTTCTTCATCATGTCGTCTTCCTCCTCTACTATGGCTTCAACCGCTGACTCATCTCTCTCTTCTTCTCTGCCTTCATCAGTGGGTACTCCCACCATGTCTGGGTCTGCTTCGTCGATGTCGACTTCTCAATATTCTGAACTAAGTTCAGTCACTGTTCTGCTTCCCTCCCTTCCTTTTTCTATTTTTTTCGTGGTCCCAGGGACTTCCTTCTGCCTCCTTCATGCATCCTTCTTTGTTTGCTCCTCCTCCAATCTATCCCTATTCACAGTCCTCTCCGATGTCGAGTTCCTTTCCTGTTGCGTCTTCCCCATCTCCTCCCACAATCTTTTCTGGCCCTCCGTCCTTCTCTTCTCCTTCTCTCTTAGCTCCTCCTAACATCACTCATCTTGTCTCGATGAAACTCGACACATCGAACTACCTCCTATGGAAGTCTAAATTCCTCCTAGTTTTGATCAGTAATGATCTTCTCGGGTATGTGGATGGCCATTTTCCTTGCCCTCCGGAATTTATCTATGATGCTGAGGGTCGCGCTGTACGCAACCCGGGTTTTCCCGCTTGGATTCGCACCGACCAAAGTGTGCGTTCTTGGATCAACGCTACACTCACCAAAGAGGTTCTCATTGACGTTCATGACAAAACAACTTGAGAGATGTTTGGCTCGCTCTTGAGCGACGGTTCCTCGATCAATCCGCTGCCAAGGAAATTCCGTTGAAATTGGATCTTCAGACTCATCTAAAAGGGACGAAGACTATGGCTGTCTATCTTTGAAGAATTATGCTGATGCTTTGGCTGCTATCAACTCACCTATTTCCAACAAAGACCTCGTCATTCAAGCTCTTTCTGGGTTAACATCTGAATATGAAGCCTTTATCACCACTATAACTAATTCAACTGCTTCTCTTTCGTTTGATGAACTATGGACCAAGCTAATCCACCAAAGCGCCTTCTCCGACTTCACTTCATTCTAAGTCCTCTACTGCTCACGGCTCCGCTTTTCTTGCTACAACATCTGCGTCGGATTCTCGTAACCGGAATGGTAATTCATACCGTGGGGGTGGTGGTGGCCGTCAAGGCCGTGGTTGGCAGAATTACAACAAGCAAAATACACCATATTCATCTCGGTTTGGCTCATCTCAACAGCAACAATACCAAGTCTCGGTTCAGTCCAATACTGCCTCTTCTCGTCGTGGTATGGGTATGGCTTTGTCTAATGCTCCTGGTCTGTTGGGTGCTGCTCCTTCTTCTCTCCACTCGCTCCTGCACCTATAAACTCGGGCAAGCAAGATACGGCGGAAAAGCCTACTTGTTCTGGATCTCCGTCACCTCGTACACTCGGGAAAGCCCGCCTTACGCTCCTCTATCCTTACTCTCTATCTGTACGCCCAGCTGCAAGCTACGGCTTGGACTATCTAGAAGGAGAGCGCTAGTTTATGGAACTACACTTGATATCTACCCGTTTGCCCTTCCTACACTCTCAAGGCAAGGAGGCTGAAAAGCAGCACTAGTTAGCTTGGGCCAAGTCTCTCTCTTGCAGATCCTTAGTCCCTATCGGAACTAAGCCGACTCCTTCGGACCCTTACCTTAGCTCCTATCCATTATCCGCTTGATTCAAGGCATGATTTGCCCCACTGGGGGGTAGCTCTCAATAGGCTGCCTTATGCCCATCTCCCCAGAGGATGACTTCTAGCTTTCAGAGTCGCTCTTTCTTGTTGAGTGAGGGTCCGGTCCGAAGGAGCTTGTTCTTGCCCTAGTTAGCTAGCACGCTCCCAATGGCATAGAGAGAGGAACGGAAAAGGACTGTGACGGTACGGAGCAAACGTAGGCACTCAATTCACGCCCTAGTGCACCAGTAGCAAGGAGGAGGCAAGAGGGGGAGTTTAGTTAGCTAGTAGCAACCGGGGGAGATTCTAGAGCCAGGGACCACGCAAACGGGGCAAACAGAGGCTCGGAAAGAGATAGGGACTGGTACTAAGCTAACGGGGGCAAGCAGGCAGACGGAGGAGAGTCAAGAGAGAGAGGCGCTGAAACAGATAGGGCAGGAAGTTCAAGAGCCAGAGACCAAGCAAACGGAGGAGATTCAAGAGACTAAGGATCTTCAATAGTCCTGTATGCCTATCCACTATAAGCAGGATTCCAGGCATGATTTTCCTTACGGTACGGTAACCCCATGCAACAAATCGAGCTCGAGTGTTCATGCTAGCTTTCAGAGTCGCTCTTTCTTGTTGAGTCGTTCTTTCTTGAAGAGTAGCGCTTGCTTGAAGAGTTAGGAAACCCTAAGGTCGCTCCAAACGTGAGTTTTCTCTTTACCTTTAGGTGTTAACAATGCCACCGCAAGCTGGGGGACCACACAAATTCAAAGAAGGAGAAAAGAAGGAATGGACCACCGCGTAACCTGAATAAACTACAACATGGAGAACCAGAACCAGATAAATGGAAAAAAAGGGAAAATTGGTAAACACGGAGGGCTAAGCAAAGGGGTAAATCCAACAAAAATGGAAAATTGCAAATTCGAAAAAGAATAAGAAGAAAGCCTAAAATTGGGGAGCAAATCAGGCAAAAGAAGGCGGATAAGAGAAGAGAAAAGAGCTAATTCTATGAATCAGTGCCAGATGAGACGCCTAATGGGCGAATCGGTGGTGAAGCACAAGACAATCATAGGATAAGATTGAGTGGGGTATAGCGAATCTGTGGGAAGGAGAAAGACTATTCAAGTCCATATGGGGGCGAAAGACTAGAGCGAATGGAGACGAATTAACAAACAAAGAGGCGAATATGGGTTTAAGTACTAAAATAGAAGCATCTTATGTACAAGAAGAGAATAATCTTGTGTGAAATCAGAGAAGCGGATTGTGTCTGTACAATCGGAGAATCTTGAAGTTTGTTGTTTCCTCGGAGGTACACTGTTCACCAAGCAAGCCTAGCACTGTACGGTACCTCCGCTCGGGCTTCTATCTTGGTAAGCCCTTCGCTCCTGAACCTCTAAACTCGGTCAAGTGGCTTCGCTCCTGTCTGCCTATCCAGCAGAAGCTGGGCTGGATTCAAGGCATGCTTTGATATACAGCACGGTACACTGCACTATAAAGGAGGAAGCCAAGCACGAGGAACTGCACTATCAATAAGCCAAGCAAGATACGGCCTAAAAGCTGCCCACTTTTCGTTTTCTTTCCCCTGCTTGCTCCTTTTCCGCAACTCGGTTTTTAGACTCTTTGGAGTTCACTCATGTGCCGAGAGCTAAGAGAATCAAATGACCGACGCATTGGCAATCCTTGCATCCGGCGTTCAAATGCCATTGCACCGAACAATGGAGCCCTTTTAAGTAAGGGCCTCGTCCAGAGGCTGGAGGTGCCAGCTCATCAATCCCATGAACGTAATGCGTTGGTACAGAAACACAAGGGCGTTCCATTGAGGAGGCGTGCAAGAGACCGCGCGCACCCTTGAAACATACATCAGGTAGCCAATCTAGCGGCTCAGACTCAACCACTACATCTTCTGAGACCTGTTCTTCATCCTCATTTGGACGCTTGGCCGATCCAGAGGGCGTCTACCCTTTTTGCTCATAAGTAAGTAAGGGGAGGACGATGGAAAGCCCTGGTTCTAAGATATTAACAATTTCCTGAAAGATGGGTTCCAAACCTAGTTTTGCAACCTCTAAAGAGAAAGCCATGGTCAAACGCTTAGCAACCCGTTATGTTCTGTTAGCTAATGTCCTGTATAAGAGATCCTTCGATGGAGTCCTCTTGCGTTGCCTTGACGATGAGGAGGTAAAGGGCATCCCCGTGGTAGAAAGAAGCCCACGCGGGTGTCTGTGGAGGCTTTATAGGGAGTTGGGGGTAGCCTTTTGCTTGCTAAGAAAATCCTACGGCAAGGTGACTACTGGCCTACCATGGATGAGGATTGTCACGACGTCGTTAAGAAGTGTTAAAGATGTCAAACTCATGCTGATCTAATTCACGCACCTAAGGACCTTCACTCTTTACATCCTATGAAATAAACCCGCCCTTTCCAGCCTTACTCAAATAGGGGAGCATTTGATGTTGTCGGACCACAGTTTATGTTACTAAATGGGCTGAAGCCGAATCCTATGTATGTTACGGTCACCTTCCTTAAAAAGAACATCATTTGCAGATTGGGTGTGCCTGAGGCCATTGTTACCGACAACGGCTCCCAGTTCGTCAATGAGAAAATCAAGTTGAGAAAATAGCAAAACTAAGTCTGTCGTCGCCCTTCTACCCCTTTTCTAGTAAGGGCGAAAAGCCCCTTGTATAGGTTGGGCGCTTGCCTGAACCTGCGCACTTACTATACAAGGGAAAACGGAAGGAGCTTTGAAGCATCTTAGACTATTCCATTCCGTTTTTCAGCTGGGTTGGATACGTAGTTCGAGTCGCCGCTGTGAACTACCAGTGAAAACATTTTGAAACCGCTCGTTGTCCCCTATGTTGAAGAAAGGGGCAGAGAAGTTCAGGTAAAGCAAATCAATTGCTTGCCATTAACGATTCCTAACCACGTGCATTTGTTGTATGATCAATAGGGAAGGGGGGAGAACTGGTTAGTCAGGGAAAGGGCTCAGTGCAAGCCTCCCCTCTCTCTCAAAAAGCAAAAAGGGCAACGCACGGCGGAGACAAATGCTCCTTTCGTGATCGACGCGCATTCCAGTGTCCAATGGTAAACATAATGGCAATGCATTGGACCGCTTCTCAATCTTTCCTTTCCGTCTTTCAGTAGCGGTATCCCTGCCCTGGCGGCTTGGGAAAGGAATCTGGACCGAATCTATGTCTGTGCGTGCACGGAACGAGAGGCTCTCGTTCTCGCTCGGGAGCCAAAACGAGAAATAGGCGATGCACCATCCTTGCTGCTACGAAGAGATGCTCTGGCTTTTCGCCTTGCCTCGAGGGCTTAGGTCTTTCCAGACTCACCAACTGGACTAGCAGCTCCAACTAGATTCCCAGTTTCTGGTCTAAACTAAAGGCTTTTTCGCATGGATCCATTCCCTACAAGACTGGAAGGAAGATGTCCTTTACCCAAAGCTACAAGAAAGCCGAGACTACAACCGCTACTTGCCCAATAGTACAGCGCCTTCCTCCCTGACTTGACTTTCCTAGCTACCGAGCCCCTCTTCAAACCCTTGCCAGAAAGACGAAAGGAAGAAAGATTCTCTGTGATACCGCTTGAATAACGATAATCGGAGTGAAAAGCCGTACAAGAGAAAGCTTTAGCAACGGTAGGAGTGACTACTTACGCCAGCACCTGACGAGCTTACCAGAACCTTCTCCCGCAACAAGAAGAGTTTTACTTGGACAAGTTCATGATATGAAGAGCCTTTAGATGAAGAACGCCCTACTAAAACAAGTCAAGGATATGCAATAGAGGACTCAAGATCCCGAGACAACAACGGGTGAAGGTACTACATAAAAGCCTTCAATCCCAACATGGGGCTTTATATGCTTTTTCTTCCATTTCTTGATATAGATATGACTCTTCTTTTTAGGCCATGAAGAACGAGAGAGGAGGGGGGTCAAAGTGACGAGACACCGGGATCGCGTCGCCTTACGACACCAATAACAGTCATTTCTGATGAGGAGGAGGAAACTCAAATAAAGGGGATGGAAATTGACCAGCTCCGAAAACGTAAGTGCGCTCCTGCGCACGTAGGCTTTCAAGCCTACGTTTGCTACTGGCGCACTACGGCTTTTCAGCCTACTCCTTTATAGTGGAGTGTAGTCAGGGCATAGGGCGCATGCGTGGAACAGAGCAGCAGACCCCATGCTCTTCCACAAACTCTGCTAGGAATGCTATCGCCTCAAGGACAAATGCCCTTCAAAACGCATTACTTTTGCTGCATGGCTTAACTTTTTCATGGGTCACAGGGACCCTGTGATAGAACATCGTAGATTCCTTGTCTACTGGCTTGCTCGTTACATTGTTCCGTCACAGTTCGAGGATCCATTTTTATCCAAAAGTATTCACGATGGCTGTGGACTTACATAAGGGTACCCCGATAGCATTAGCAGCCATAGTCACAGCAAACTTTTATTACGAGATGGGTGTCATCACAACGATAGCTAGGGGCGGTAAAGTGGAGTCTTTAACCTTACCGATTCGATTTACAGCAGGCCTGGGCATGGGAACGCTTTCCCAGCCTCAAGATGCCGTTTCTTTTTCAAGCACGGCCAACTCCCATCAGACTTTGAAGATGGAACAACCTCGATAGCACTGGAATGCAATAGAATTTTTATCAATACATACACAGGCCGATAGTACCGTCCCCTTCTCTAATAGGGCAATAGGGAAAGGCCAAAGTTTTCTCAGGATCAGACGATAGGAGAAGTGGTGCTAACTCCGGTTTCACCCCCTGGGTCAAAGACTTTGCCATCATTACGAGTTAGTATCACAGGCATGATGTAGGCCAAGGACAAAATGGGGACTCCACAGATGGCCGGAAGCATCATACCGTCCAAACCGCGTAGCAAGACAGTTTGGTTTTGACCAAGAAATTCCCCTCCACCGAAGTTGAGGGGAATAGTATTCGTGTGGCCAACTTTGTTACGAACATTTCCCAAAAGAAGCTAAAGTATATATTCCTTCTGCAACTCGGCAAGGCAAAACCACTGCTAAGTACGACAAGTGGTGGGAGAAATACCAGAAAGCCTGTGGAGACATGTTCGAAGAGCACTTCGAGAAAGCAACTCAGAGAAAGCTGCTGCCTGCAAATGAACCAGCCTTGCCAGTACCAACCCAACCATCTCTGCCTGTCCCCATGGATCGATCGCAATCGGAGGCTATAACATCATCGGCCCCGAAGCGGAAAAGAACTCCATCGGCGATAAAGGAATCGGCGGCAAAAAAGAGCAAGGCATCATCTGACAAAGGTCGAATAGTCAAAGAGCAATTGCTGGAATCATCAATTGGCCCACTTGATGTAGCTCAAACAGAAAATGCCCCGGAAGAAGTGGTTCCTGTTCCTGTCTCAGAAATCCAGGATGAGAACGAGGAGAAGCCCATTCAATACGATACACCCAACTTCCCATTTTCGCGGGCGGAGGTGGAACATTATCGAAAGATGAACTCCGAAACCCCGAAGAATGCTGACCTTCCACTCGACGTAAATAAGATGCGATGGGTGTATCCAATTCAGACTGATAACCTAAATAACGTCGATTTCCATTTTGCTGGGAATGAAGGGCGACCAGGCATCTCTTCATCAAGACTATTAAGTACCACAAAGCGCTGCACCGTTCGTCCCGCTTTATTACAGGACTTGGAGGAATGCAGTTGTCATAGAATACAGCCTTTCTTTGACGAATTACCAGCAGAGGCGTCCATTTGGACCGTGCAATTCGGGAAGCAGAGGCGGCAGCAAAGGCAATCGAGCGGCTGTTTAAGCAGGAGATTCAAAGATCCTCAATACCAACTAACCGGCTAAAAGCAATTCAGAATTCTCAATGGGTACAATTTTTGAAGAGAGTAAGTCAACCCTCGTACCGGCAAGAGATGTTAGAAAGGTATACATCAATATGGAAGGATGGACTCTTGAGTCAGCCACTCGAGAAGGTTATAGGCCTGGAGGACAAAAGGAAAATGTTCAAAGATTCTTTGGGGCGAGTACCACAATATACTTCTAATGTCGAAGAAGAAGGGTCCGAGAAGTGCAGATTGCTATCGGCTACAGAGAGAGACTTGTTCAGGTACGGTTATTACAAAGTATCCAGAGAGCTCATGGAAGGCGAGGATGAACGAAAGAATGAAGAACAACACTCGTTCTTCAGAGTGATAAGAGGACTGGTGGACATAGGGTTTCAAGCGGACCATCTGCTCATTCGCCTGAAGGAGTTACAAGAAAGAAAAACTGCTCCGTTCTACGCCATGAAAGCACAATACTTTGAGCTTCAAAAGAAAATAAGGAAAGCAGAGCAAGACATGGAACGAGCGAAGAGATGAAAGAACTTAGTTCCGTCAGGAGCTAAGGAGATGAAAGAGATTGAAGAGAAGGTAAAGTGGCTTCCCTTTTCGCTCCTGAACCTGGTTCCGTTCCGTAATGTTCTCTCTTCTCCTTCTATCCTTCACCTTCGGCTAAAGTTGTTGCTGTGGAGTCAAGCGATAAATAATACTGCTTTTTCTTCTTATCTTCTATTGCTGCTGGAAGGAGAGGAGATGAAAGATGCTTAGTTCCGATAGGGACTAAGGAGATGAAAGATGCTTAGTTCCGATAGGGACTAAGGAGATGAAAGATGCTTAGTTCCGATAGGGACTAAGGAGATGAAAGATGCTTAGTTCCGATAGGGACTAAGGAGATGAAAGAGAAGCTAAAGCGAGGAGATGAAGTCACTTAGTTCCGTCAGGAGCTAAGGAGATGAAAGAGATAGAGACACTAGAAAACTAAACGTAGGAGCAAACGGAGGAGCAAGTGAAGGCGTAAACGTAGGAGCAAACGGAGGCCCAGATACTGGCTTAGATGCTGAATAGCGAGACGGTGACGGTACGGAATATAAATAAATAAGTAGGCCCTGCAAGCGGAGGAGAAAACAGAAGATTCAAAGCCTACGTGCGCCCTTCCTTTAAGCAAACGAGTTTACGAGGTTCAGTTGCTTCTGAGAGGAAGCGAAAAGCCGTAGCGCGTTAGCACGCTGCTGAAAAACGTACTCTCTATAAGAACGTAGGAGCAAACGGAGGCCAAGCAAACAGAGGCTTCAAAGCCAAAGCCGTAGCGCGTCAGTTGACTCCACTCAACTATCAATCAGTAGCCTCCCCCAGCAAGCGTAGGCCCTGACTACACTACACTATAAATAAGTAGGAGACTAAGGAGATGAAATTGAAGAGAGGATCAGAGAGGAAATGAAATTGAAGAGAGATAGTGACTACGGATTTAATAGCTAGTAGCTAGTGCGGGTAGTAGCTCCTTTGATTTAGCTGTAGCAGCTAGGAATGGAGCTTGAAAGCTTTGCTTTTGGTTTCATTTAGCTGTATGATTTGGATTGAAAGCCTGTAGCAGCTTGGAGCACACTCGATTGAACTCACACAGGGAGCTGTCTTACCCAACAACGGCGTTACAGGACGTCGACATTGGCCAATGAGGAGATTAGGCGGCAGTTGAAAGAGCTGCTCGAAAAGGGTCATGGTTGGCCCAGTACATCCTCTTGTGCCTCGCCCCTATCTCTAAAGGGGCTTGGTGCCGAAGAAGGCTCGTGGCGCATGTGCGTGGATTAGGACGCCCTTAACAAGCTCACAGTAAAGAATCGCTATCCTTTGCCAAGGATAGATGTCTGATTCCCATTTGACTAGTTGAGGGAGCCCATTACTTCACCAAGATAGACTTGAAGTCGGGATACCACCAAGTGCAAGTGGTGGAAGGCGTTGGAAGACCGCGTTAAAGACAAGGCACGGGTTATATGAATGGATCGTCATCCCATTCGGCCCTATTACGGTAAGGCCAACGCACCTGCAACCTTTATGCGGCTGATGAACGATGTTCTTAGGCCTTATTTAGATTGGATGAATTCGTCACGGTTTACGACGACGACATCTGGTTTATAGCAAGACCTGGGAGGAGCATCTGAAACACGTAGAGACTGTTCTAGAAGCTCTGCGTGAGCACCAGCTGAAAGCCCATACGGAGAAGAGCTTACTTACTTATGAGCAAAAAGGGATGAGGGAGCTGAGCTGGTATACTTGGGGCACATCATCGGCTCATCCGGAGTCAAGATAGATCCTGAGAAGACGAAGTCTGTCCGGGAATGGCCAATCCCCAAGTCGCTGACGGAGGTAAGGAGTTTCCTCGGCATGACCAACTAACTACAACTACCTCGCACTAAAGATTCATAAAGAACTACTCCCGGTTGATCTTACTCGGGGCCCAGAAAAGAAACAGACGTTTCGATGGGGAGAGGATCCAGAGCGTGCGTTCCAGGCACTTAAGGAGAAAGTCTGCGAAGCACCGGTTCTGGCCATGCCAGACGTTCAGAAGCCGTTCGAAATCGAGACGGACGCTTCTGCTCATGCTTTGGGAGCCGTTTTATGGCAAGACGGCCGAGTGGTCGCGTACCACAGTGAGATGTTCAATACAGCTGTCTTAAACTATCCCACATACGAAAAGGAGATGCACACGATAGTGCTGGCTGTGAAAGACTGGAGGCACTATTTGCTCGGGAAGGAGACACTTTACGAATAGGCCACTCTGATCAACAAGCCCCTTCAGTATCTACAGAAGCAGTCCAAGCTTCAGGAGGCGCGTCATATGAAGTGAGTTTCACTGCAACGGTTCGAGTTGGTGATCAAGTACAAGAAAAGAAGGGCCAACGCCGGTTGCAGATTTTCTGTCCAGACCCTCCTTTGTTTGTTATTAGTAAAGCGCCGCAACTGCTGTTTCTACCACTTTATTGGACTTCGGGGACTTTACGGCGGAGTACTCGGAGGGACGTCGAAAGGTGTCTGGGAGAAGACGGCCCGACTGCAGACGGCAGATGGCTACAGCCGGCTAGACGACTTACTCTACAAAGACGGCAGAGTATGTCGGGCAAAGAAAGGCGTCTCGCGGTCCTTCATGACGCCAGAGTTTGATTACACTTTGGAGTTGATCAAACTCTGGCTCACCCGGAAAGGCATTCTTATTGGCCCAGGATAGAAGCAGATGTCCAACGGTGATGGGTTGTGTGTGCTCTATGCAGCACGTCGAAGCCGTCCAACAGGAAGTTTCATACTGAATCTGAGGATCTCTGGTAACTGCCTCTACCTCATTCTCTTTCGGTTTCTGCTCTGTCTTTCTGACATTTCTCTGCCTTGGCTGACTGGATTCTGCTTGTGGCAATGTTCCAGAGGATGGGATGGAGTAATCCATGATTTTGCCAGTTCGGATTCCTTCTTGGACTCCATCCCCTATGTGTACCACATGACTGAAGGTGGAACCTTTCTGAGCAATCAGATGACTGTAGAATGGTTGCTTGAGAGTTGATATGAAGGTAGAGGTCATTTCCTTCTCTCTTAGTGGCGGATCGACATGGGATGCGTGATCGCGCCACCTCTTGGCATATTTTCTGACTGTTTTAGCTGATGGTTCCAAGAATGGAGCAAGCTCTTCATCTCTGGGCGAGTCAATGTCTGGGATAACTTGTGCGAACCCGAACTGTCTCAGGACTCTGATGGGAGCGTAACTGACGGGTCTGTATAGTCCTGCTAATAACAAGTATATATGACCTGCTATAGCAAGACGGAGTTCGCGACCTCTCAACCATTCACATCTCCACTGGATCTCTCTTGGCTTCAATTGTTGTAACCCGCAGATGACCTGTCTCACATGGCCTTCTGACTTCGGTTGTCTGGATACAGAAGATCGGACTATGTTTAATTCTACTTTGGATGCTCCTTTTGCCATAATGATGGAAGGCAAGTGTTCGTGTAGCCAGATCTGGAGAATGGTGATACAGCCATGCAGCTTTCTCTTGTGATCCCGGACACAGGCATTGAGTCCCAAAAGTAGTTCGGCTAGGACCATGGGTACCACGGTCTTGTCTTCTTGAATCTCTTTGATGACTCTCACAATGCGGGTATCTATGATGGTTCGACTCTTCGGTAGCAGTAGATGTCCTACAACTAGCATCATCAAGGCATTGTTCCACGGGGTTGTCCCTCTAACGGTTTATAAAATTCTTTTGACTAAGACATCGAGGCTGCTGCTTCAGTGGATTCTTCTCTATCTGATTCTTCCGGATACCCAGCCAGTTGGATAGCTCCTTGGTACAACTGAGGTTAGTGATTGGAGATACTGGATTTCCATCGAGTCTGAGGTTAAGCAGAGTGGCTATCTCTTCGAGAGTTGGAGTAAGTTCACAGTTGGCGAATGCAAAGACTGCCTTCTCGGGATCCCAGAATATTGGCGGCTGATATGAGGTTCCAATCTAGGGTTACCTCTGCAAGGTTGATGACGTGGCCTAGTAAGAATTTCTGCCACCAGTCTAGTCGCCATCTCCGGATCCGGTCTCAGCACCTCCCATTGCTTCACCCGATGATAGTAGTTCTCCTGGTCCTACCCCTGACATTGACACTACTATGGAAAATGATTCTGATCTCCCAATTGCTGTTAGGAAAGGACTTCGGGCTTGCACCCAACATCCTATTTCTAACTTTATCTCTTATGATTCTTTGTCTCCATCCTATCGTACCTTGGCTGTAAGCTCGATAAGGACTCGGGCTTGGGTGGTTTAGGCATTCACTCTTTCTTTTCTTTACTCGCTTAGCTACCAGTTTCTTTTTGTATACTGAGGAATTTCAATAATCCGTAGGCGGGGACGGGGTTGAATAGCTTTGAATGTAGGGGCTTTGGTTTGACAGTGATCTCCCTCTACCTTCTGGGCTAGGCCTCGGGCAAATCTGTTCTTTTCTCTAGATAGATACGAACACATTCCAACTAGCCGTTCAAATGCTCTAAAGTTGAAAATCTCATCAAATAAAAAAAAAAAAGAGAAACTTTATACAAAAAGTGAAACCATTCGATCTATCCTGGAAACTAGCTTGATGTTGGTAGAGAGGGGCGCTCGCGCTTCTAGAGCATTTTAGAGTTTATCGCAACAGGAGCTCGAAAGCCCTACCTTTAACCGCCCCATCGACATTCCTGACCTACCACAGGTCCTCTATCTATAGGCTCAAATGAGCTCAAAACATGCCATCCAAATCGTTCCGCTCTAATCCTCCTCCCTTCCGTCAGCCACATAGCAGCCCGCCCGTGATATGCAGCGCTCAGGCCGGTCGAGCCGTGATCTCCCGAGTGTCCGACCAGCACTTAAGACTTGTGTTCTAGCAAGGGACATAGGTTGGGTTCGGTGATGAAAGTCCTTGTCATCAATACCAATGACGAGTTGAGGTAATGTTCTCGAAAAGAGGGCGGCTTTGAGGAAATCGGCTCTGTGATAAAGGATCCCAAAGTTGGTTGAAGGCCTACTACCTACTTAGTTCAGTATTCGAAATCTCTCTTCGTGGGCGCTTAGGTTAGCTGGTCTTCTGGTCGAGTTTTCCCTCTGCTCTTCCTTCCTTTGGTTATATACCAACTCACCTACCTGGATCAGTGGATTCTCCTGATTCAGCGGATTCGGCTTCGTATGAAGCGTCTGCGGATTACTAAGCCGTGGACCGAGATCTTAGGATCTAGCTAGATAAGACTTATTACACCTTGGGGAAAGCCCATACGGCAGAACGAGACCCTTTCATAAGGAAAGAGTTCTTGTTGCTTCAAAAAAGATCTGGCGAAGAGCACCAGTGAGGTGAGGCACGAAACACTTTAAAGAGCTCACGCGGATTATGCCTACCTACCTTGGCTACTGGTGAAGATGGAGTCAATTTACTTAACCAAAGCCATACCTGAGTGACTTAGGAAGCGGCTTTGTCTTAGCCTTTCTACCTTCTGC
The DNA here is from genome assembly GCF_043159265.1 of Tasmannia lanceolata. Classification (NCBI taxonomy): domain Eukaryota; kingdom Viridiplantae; phylum Streptophyta; class Magnoliopsida; order Canellales; family Winteraceae; genus Tasmannia; species Tasmannia lanceolata. Next base: position 105,486 of record NW_027519244.1, read on the forward strand.
CCGAGCCAACAGCCCGATCCTTTCATGGAGGAAGGGCTTCGTACCGTACTCGAGCTTTGGATCAATGTCCCACCCCCGCGCTATATCATGCACTCAAACACTTTCTCCTTTTAGTAGTTAAAGCAGAAGTAGGCCGCATGCAGTAGCAAACTTTTAGCCAAGGAGGCGCAACTAAGGGTTTAGCAAAATCACTCGCTTCGGATATGAAACTTTGAGTATTCAGAGATGCCCTCGTAATTCCCAATAAGATGGCTCGGTAACAGATCGCTTCTTCCAAAGCACGCCCTGTTCGTTCCGCTCGCAACAATCCTATTAGTTCTCCGGGTGAAAAAACATTATACATTCCATCTTCTGAAACCAACACTTTTGATGTTATTTGACGTACAATAATCTCTATATGCCTATTATGGATTTGCACCCCCTGGGATCGATAAACCTTTTGGATCTTATTAACCAAAGAGATACGACTTTGCGCTATGGTTAGCTCAGCACCAATCAAGAATCCCCACGGAATTCCAATCATTCTTTTTATATGTTCGTTCCAACCTTCAACCCTCTTTTCTAGGTTCATCGATATTGAATCAATCGAACGCACTTCTAACACTTGTTCCACTTTTAGAAGACCTTGCGTTATATCACCCGATCTCTATTTTTCATATATAAATGTAACTAATGTATCCCCTTCGTAAAGGATTTCTCCATAATGGCCATGAATGGTTGCTCCTGGGGTGGCCAAATGAGGCTTAGCTGATCTTATGACTAAGGAGTCAACATGAACAATTAGAACTTGACCAGATTGGATCTGTGGTCCGTATTTGGATATACATACATTTTCACAAATAAACTGTCCGAGGCTAATTATTGTGGATGTCTTTTCACAATAATCGTGATGGAGAAAGCACCAATGAAAATCGAATGGATGAAAAATGATGTTACTGCATGGATAGGGATTCTAAATTCTCCCATTTTTTGTAAAGAAGATAAGGTTGAGACCAATTGTTCAATTCATTCCCTCCAGCGCACCACCGAATTTTGAGTATTGGATAAGAGTGGATTCATTGGGTCGGAGGAGCTTTCCAATAGATCTCGATCCGAGAGAGAATTCTTTCAATTGTATAAGTCGCAGGATTGATCCATACTGGCCTATTACAAGCAGTTGGCCCATTCTTTCATAACTCTTTAGGAATATTGTATTGAATCGGGGAGACCTGCCTTTCTGAACTAATACTAATAGGGCCTTTCTAAAATAGATTCCGGCAGATTGATCACTGATATGGCAAAGACGACTTTAGAACACTGATTCTAGAAAGAGAAAGGGTCAAGAAAAAGACGATTCACTTCAGAGAGAAGGTAAGATGAAAGGTATAGAAATAAAGAAAAATATATAAAGAAATCCGACTGAACGAACAGAAAGCTTGAGCAAGAAGCGGATAACAGTCAGCAAGCAGCAAACGAACTTATTAGTCTTGAGTGAAGTTCGCTTGCTGCTGTTCAAGCTCCGCTCGCTGCCTACTCCACGAGTCACCACAGCTTCGCCTACGCCACTTGTATATAGACAATAATAGTGCCAAAAATCTTCCCTTCGCGTAGCTCATTGAACCTTCCAACTTCACTCCGTGGCCTGTGCTAAAGAAACGTGTCTTAACTAATTCCTTTGAACTCATTTCACAGATAGAACCTCACCTTGCACCTTTTCTTTCTTTTCCTCACCCCATGATCCCTTTCCCATGTCGTGGAAGTGCAGCAGTGCTCCTTCATTCTTGTACCTGAAAGGCTTTTTCCAATATCCCCGAACACTCTTTCTGTTTCAGTAAGTGAAATGTTGAGTCCGTTTGCTGAACCAGTATCACGTCTGCTGGAATTCCCGGAGCGGAGAAAAAGTCTCGTTTCAATCAGAGAACGTGTGGTGCGGGCTGGGCTTCCACCATGCCTCCCCGCCACGCCACCCAATAGAATAAAAAGACGCAAGCCTGTGTGCTTCCCCCTCACGGAGCCAAGTTCCAGCTCGACCGACCGCCACTAGAAGGAGGCATTGCATTCTGTTAGCTACTTATAGCATACCTATAGAGAACATCTATCTAGGCAACCCTCTTCTCTATCCTACCTCGCCTGCCATGCAGAGCGGGAGCATTTCAGATTCTTCCGAATTCCAAGTAAATATATATATATATATTTTATATACTATCCTTTTTCTTGTCCATCCATTCATCGTGCGTGGCCAATTCGGTTCCTTCCATGACTTCTCTTCCATTCTTAAACCTGGCCAAGAATGTCTGGCTATTCTAGAGGTAGCTAACACGTAATGGACCCCCCTCTCCAACTAGCAGTTCGTTGATTGGTAATATCATTGATACAACAAATTTGACATTCTTTCTTTGGCAGGTATTATTGACTGGAGAACTGGACCGGCTAGCCAGGACCGAAAGAGCCAGCTGTTGTGGACGAAGAAGTGCGTGCTTCTATAGCAAAGCCGGTTGTTTGAGTTCTGGGGTGGACCTATCTTATCTAACCGAGCGATAGGGCTCCGTAAAGTTGATCATGACGAATGTGACGATGAATTCGATTGGGAGGTTCAATGCGTTTCGAAACCCTCCTCCTCATTTAGATTCCTGCTCCTGCATCGGGAGTTAGGAGTCTCAGTCCGTCCCTGTATTACTCGAAAGGAAGTCTTATTGGACCCCTTCGGGAATTCATTCTTCTTGGCGGCTACCCGCAGTCGTTTGGGACCGGGGATTCTACTGAAAAAAGGCCATTTTTATATATATATATATATATAAGAATACTCAAATATACGATACTAACTCTTTGGTTGGATCGGACAGGGACTTATATAAAGATCTTTCCACTCATTCATCATACTAGAAGTCGAAGTCACTACTTACTAATAGGGGGGGCTCGGAATAAGAACGAGAATCGGTGTCGTGGTGGTGCTACGAGATGGCGATTTCTCGTATAGAAGAATAGATCCGCGGACCTATTGATTGACCATAGATGCGAACCGATCGACCGGTATCTAAGAGAAGATAAGTAGTTCTTCTATCGTTCAAGGGCAAGGGGAGAACATGTAGCGGCTTGTCTAGATCTCGTATTTCCCACGTAGTTCGTCGGTCAAACCAACGATTCTCTTCTCAAAGTAATAGAGAGAGTCTTTTTCCGGTATGTAGCTCCGCGAGCTAGGAGCGCATCATCGGGGCAGGGCGAAAACGAACATAGGATCATCATCATGGCCCTCTTCTTGTTTCTTTTGTTTGTGTCCGGTCCGTTGTGTGTGTTTTTTTTTTAAGGCTTATCCGGGGGCTGCTGTTCTGGGGCATAAAATTCCTCTTCTTTCTTTTGCTGCTGATCTCACATCGAGAACAGCTCCTTCTTGCTCAGGGTCATCAGATGAGAGATCTTCCTCCGACTCCGAGGAATCGGTCAAGCGGGAGGCTACCCTCGACTCACCTCTCTCTCTATAAAAAACCCCTCCCCAGAGGAGAGCAGAAGCTCAAGGATGAGTATGTCCTGGATTCCCGGATTCATTCTCGTCCTGATCCACCATGGAATTTTCGGAATCTACAAAAACATTCTAGGAGAGGGCGCGTCATGATCTTCTCAAAGATAACAAGGTGCTGAAGTGGCAGGAGAGGGGGGTGACCGGGTGGGGGGGATCCTTAGGTTTTTTTGAAAGGGATGCTCTTATCATGTTATTGCTGAAAAGAAAAACCGAATTCCTCTATTTGATGTCGATTCATCCACACTTCCATTCCTTGTAGAGGAAAGCTAACTGCTTGCTGGCTGGGAGCTGTATGAGCGGTAACGTCCACGTACGGCTCCGTGAGAAGGGCGGTGGACGGAAATGGCCTTGTTGTACCTCACTCCCGTCTTCAATGGGGTCTGCTCTTTCTTTTTTGGGAGAGTATGCCAATATGATCTTAATGAGGTGCGGGGCTTTGCATCTGACATTCGTTGGGCTTCCCTCTGCGGGAGCCAGCGTCCCGGCGTTTTTGTGCAATAAACCCCTCCGGCCGAAGACTAGTGGTAGGTGGTCCCGCGGAGCTTTCGGAGAAGGGTAGCCTAGTGTGTAAGCACAGCAATGAACCGCGGCGAACCCTCAGACGACCTATCTAAGATTAGGGGGGAGATCCTCAGTAGTGGTGACCCTTTCACTCTTCCACGGACTTATACATGTACCGAATGCTCATACGGGAAAGTGAACTCCTGGGTCTGGAACCAGGGGGGTTGCTCCGAGAAATCCTTTCTTTATCGTCCACTCCAGGGGGTGCGGACACACCTGCGCGGATTACAGGTGACGGTTACCAGAATGGCGGGGAAGTGAACAGTACCCGACTACATTCAGGGATGAATGTAGACCCATCGGGCAGGGATAATCATTCCGGTCCTGGGAGAGGTGACGACACCAGTCTGAGCTGAGGGAAGCCCTATTAGTCACTGAAACGACGGCAGGAGGCGCACCCTAAGCCCAGCTTCTCGGAGCTGCTATTTATTGCGAAATACCGCTTACCCTTACGACTATAAGCAACAGGGGGGCTGCTCGCCTTCATAGAAGGGCGACAAGGGGAGGCGCAAAATCCGCTGTTTCACAGTTTTATGAAGGGAAACATTATATGAAAAACAGCGTATTTTCCGACAAAAAGGCTTAATCCCAGCGGATCTTCCGATCTATCCGCTGCTTTTATATTACTTATTTTTCTTTCTTTCCTTGCTCGTTCCCTCATGAAATATCTTTTTTAATTTTATTTTTTTTTTTCTTGTTCCTATGCCTTTGCGGCCTAATCTGTCGCCTACGAACATTATGGGCGGGTCTTCCTTTCCTGCCCCTATTTAGAAGTATTCGCCGCTCCGCGGTGTCTGCTTTCTGTGTCTTACTCTTATGCGTAGATCCCCATGATAAATGCTTTTCCTCAATGCAACCCTAGGGTGTCTCCTCCTGCGGTTCTCCCCCGCAGCCATAGTTTTCCCACCCTGTCTCTCGGTCAAGGCTTTAAGGCCGTCAAGGTCGTCAAGTCTTTGCTTGGCCTGGATAGTATTTATGGTTCTCTTACCCCTCGTGCGAAGCACCATTTGCTGCGTTCTCCTGAACGTGGCTTAGGTCATCTCCTCAAGGGCGGAGTCTCTCGTCCCGGTGTTTTAAGCCGGAAAGCCAATGTTTCTCTTCCTTCTAGTGTTGGCAGTTCCTCAAGCCGCATTTACTTTTCTGGTATTATGGAGGTGCTCCTCCCGTGCCTTTGCCTTGGCTCTTTCATTTGGTTTGCATATTATCCAGAAATGGTTCATACCACCCTGGTTGAATCTGCGCTTTCCAGTGCTGTGAATGCTGGTGTTGAGCCAGTCTTGGGTTTGGGTTCGTTCAATTCCCCTATTGTGTCAGCTGCGGAGCAAGCGCGTGCCGATGAGATCCTCGAGCAGACTATTGATATTGTGGAGTCTAATTCTACTAAAGAGATTGCTGTTTTATTGGGTGGTATAGCTTTCGCGATTCTGCTGACGAAGTCAGTGTGTAGCGCTGGCGAGTCTCCATTCCCTCTTTGCTTTTGTGGTCCAATTTCATTCATTTTTCTGATTTTTCGTCGTTTTTTCGCGAAGGCCATGGTAAAAAAAGGCATTTAGCTGCTTTCTTTTTGTTCCATGGGAAGGGGAGAGGTGGGCGGGCCCCTTCACAAAATAAGTTTTGTCGCGCCCAGGGCTAGGGGGGGCGCGCGCAAACACTCTTTTTCATTAATAGCAGGAATAAAAATCTCGGATGCGTTCCTTAGGGTTGGTTTGGCCCTGATGAAGCTAAATGCCGGAAAATATTGGAAATCATTGATAGGAGGTGGACCGGCATGCTCCATAGACCTATACATGTTGCAGGGGCTTACCTTAACCTATACTTTTGGGATAAAGACTCAATGTTGGATGACCCGGAGTCAGGGCCTCTATTCATGCTTGGTATGGCCCACGCAGCCTATTTTCCACACGATTGTGCTGCTGTTGACCATAACTAAAAGGGATATGGGAGCATTTGAATTCGATGAGGTCGTGCAAGCCCTGTATGTCATTTCTGTACACGCCCGGTTTCTCACTTTCATTGAGATCACAGGTTTATGATGTTTTTGGTTTTGTCTTGTACAGACGTATGGTGGGAGTTCCACTGCGGTCATGTTCCTGAGCTGCAGAGGTTTGCAAGACGGGTGTTATCACAAACATGTAGCAGCTCCAGTGCTGAACGCAACTAGAGTGTGTTTTCTTTTTTCTTATCTTATACAGAGCAAGGGCAAGGCAAGAGATCGGGTTGGATCCACGTTGAATGACCAGGTCTTTGTCCATGTAAACACCTGTGGGCACGCCCACAAGCCATAGCCGAAACAGGGAAAAAAGATGCTCGAAGCGATTCTATTGACCTTTCAGAGATAGATCCCAACTCAAGTTGGGCCCATGAGTTTGTTCAACGAGAAGAACTGCGGATGAAGCACGATCCCCGTGGCCTCCTCCATCCCCTTACGTAATAGGGGGGAGGCATGGACTTCCAGACTCCGTTATACAGATGACACATTCCTCAATACAGGTGCCACCATATTATACAGGGGAGGACGACACATTAGGGGATTTGGGGATAAGCCCTATATTAGTAAGGGGATCTAGAAATGTGAGTCTTCGAGTAGGAGATTCTAGTTCACAGCAAGATGCGGGCACTCCCGCTGGTCCCATAGCAAGAAGCGGTCAGGATGCAGAGACACAGAGTAAGGACCCCTATGCAGTACTTCGCCCCAGTGAGAGACCACCACCTGTACTATACCAAGGCATAGGGCCTTGTAGTCGACCGGTGCACTCAGAGGCCAATAAGAATGTTGGTTTGGTGTATTTTGTCTCAAACTTGAACAATGAATATCAATTCCAATTAGTCTCTATTTGAGTTTTTTCTGTTGATCTCTATCTCTTTGCGGCTACAGCCTATTCTAATAGGACCAACCAATATGAAATTAAGTGAACATCTAAAAACTAGCTAGCTCGGGAACCGACCGAAAGTCACCGAGCTCGTCCCGAGCGAAGTTTTGAGCTTACAGCATGTCCTTACAGGTGTCTTTCAACTCTGCTTGGTGATCGCTCGGGTACATGAGGATTTGATTATACCCTTAGAATCCATCCATGAAGGACATACGCTCAAACCCCGTGGTGTTATCGATCATCATCTCGGTGATCGGTAATGGAAAATCATCTTTGGGAAAAGCCTGGTTGAGATCTATAATGTCAATACAGACTCGGATCTGCCCATTCTTTTTCTTTGGACTATGTTGGCCAACCAGTCTGGAAACTTTTCTTCTCGAAGGAAGCCAGCTTCAATAGTACTTAATTAATAAGGGCTAGGGGCCTAGCGCGCCTTACGTTTAGGGGGCTTTTCGGCTGCCGTTGCTTGCTGGCTTAACAGCTGCGAGCTACGCTTTCAAAGCGAAGCGAGCCAGCGAGTGGAATAGTCAAACTTCCTTTTCAAGAGTAGTCCTCGAAACAGACAGAGGGGAATGCGACTCAGGAAAGTGAAATGTGATGCATCATACAGATTGGCCAAGAGAGGCTGGAAAAAGACGGGCGATCTAACCAACGTAGGGAAGCACTAGGCAGCAGGCGTCTGTGATTTTGATGATATTCAGTTGCAGTCCTTCGTCCCCACCCCTCTCACGCCCTTATTAGTATAGTACTATCAGACCGAAAAAGCACTCTTTTCTCATTATTTATGATTGATGTTTCATTCCTTCCTTTCATCGAAAATGAATCATGAAGAAGGATGCGCGGGCGGATGGACTAGTGCGGTTCTGGTTGTCGCTGTTTTCCTTGGCGAAGGTTTTGGAGTTGTCCAAACCATTCTCCTTAAGAAATAGCTCAATCAGTGTCCGCGGTCGGTCTGATCATCCGTCGTTTCCATTCGAAGATCTGTTGAATAAAACGAAACAGCTCTTTGAACGGTACGTTCCCCGAATCCGTGAGGTCCCATTGTCCCAAGGGATCGAATGGATTCCCACATGGAAGTCCCTTCCTTCCCATAAGTTGGGGTGGGTTCGCAGCAGAGAGAGGAAAGAAAAGCAGCAATCCAAGCTCTTTTTGAATCGGATATTGGATAGGCTAAGCTAGGTGTAGCCCGCTCTCTCTACGGTTTTGCTGAACTTGTCAAGCCCGGGGGCCTTTTGGGGAATTTTTGAGAATGATAGATTATGGGATAACACTTTCTAAGGCTGAAAGGGATGGCATGGGTTAAGCATCTGACTCTGGACGTTCGAGCTAAGTTATTTAATAAGGGTCTTCGCCTACTAATTAATTGGGAATCCTTTTTACAAATCTCCTCCTTAGAGCGCCCTGTAACCCTACCTTTTCTGAATGGTACACTTTAAGACGTTCAGAATGGAAGAGGAGCAGTCGTCAATTGATTGAAAGTGGATTGGATTGACGGCATTCATCAGTTGATTTCAAATTTACTTTTCTTTTCTGATCGAGCGAGGTCCCTTTTGGGCTAAAAAGTGCCTTGAGCCGTGGAATCCCTTTTGTCTTGATTTAGGGGAATAGGCGCATTGATTAGGTTACGTGGTTCGAGCAATCTGCAGGAAGTTTCTTTTTTCTTTATTTGAGTCTTTTACCATTCATATTAAAGTAAGACGGATAGGGCATATTTGACTAGGAAGCAAGCAAAGCTAGTCCCTCCGTACCAGCTGGCAGTCTCGTTTAGGGAGTCCCCTTCTTTACTGAGTAGGGTTCCCGGGTGCCTATGCGATTATTAAGGCAGGGTGCTACTGTACCAGTAGTGGAGTGGCTTGAATCAAATCGTTTGTCTAGAGAGGGTGTAGCGAGAACCAAAGCTGACTGTACTAAAAACTCAAGATGCTGTATAGGCAACTGGCCTTAGAGTAGTGTATCGAACTACAGGATAGGAGCGACCCATAATCATTGACGAAGAGGAAGGCTTGGAAAGGGATCACACATATTGAGGAGGTCAATCTTAAGTGTTGGAAGTTAAAGCGAGCTACCCTGTCCTTATCCGAACCACTACGTACCCTTAGTAATCACCTTCATTACATCCAGCCTTGGTCCGCTTTCATTGGTCTAGTCCGGAAGGGGCTTACGTTTTTCATAATTTCTAGTTCTCGCTTTTCTGAAGTGCCAAGCAGGAGAGGGTGGATGTAATTCAGCTCGACTGATAAGGAGAGGGGTCTTCATAAACTGGCCGACCACGCTAACTGGAAATGCTATGTCTGGACGAGGTCGGTGAGTGGGGTAGGTAAAGGCTAGATGCTTCCCTCTGGCTGATCCCGATGGATTAAATGACTGCTGACCGGAGTCTGGTTCCCGATCATGCGTGTATTTGCCCACCAACAACTTGACTGACGAACTGGTCGTTCGCATATGTCACTGATAGCTAAGCTATTCGGCTAGCTCTCGAATCGATAGACCACCGATTTCTTTCTCTGGGTGACATTCCTCTCATTTCCGAATCAAAAAAGATTCCTGGATTCGGCTATCTATCATCATCAAGAAGGCCCAGCCCATTTATTTGTCATGTCACGACAGTTGCTTGCCGGTTTGCATCTCTGCAGCACAAGCATCTGGTACGAAGCATTGCATTCTTTAATCACAGTTGTGGCGTGAAAGAGTTCGTCACTGGATCAACGGATACATTCAATTCACCACGGAGGCATTAATGACAAAAGAAGAAGTACCACGATCATGAAGGAATAGCTCGACCCACCCAGATGTATACTCAAGTTGATTCCGACTTCGACGATTGCCGAATCAAAATAAAATAAATAAACTAGAATCTTAGCTACGAAAGCGGATGCATTGCCCATCTGAACAAAAGGAGAGTTTCCGAACTTAACACAGCCTATTGTATAGATGCGCAACCTATAAAAGGATAAACTACACCTGATCTATTCGATTAGCAGCGCTAGATGCCAAAAAGCAAAATAGTGCGACGAGTAGCGTAGAGAAAAGTCAATTTTAAATGATGGGTTCCGCAATTCATTTGCGAACGAGATGTGCACGAAAGAAGGCCTTCGCGGAAGCAAAAAAAAGCCCCTCAACCAATGGTTGACCTAGGCTAAAAGAAGCGCTGCTTTGTTCTCTTTTCTTATCCTACAAAGGATTGTTCATGGAACTACTATCGAGATTCTTTGGACCATAGTTGCCTGTGTCGTAGCAGTATGGGTCTTTCCTTACTTTTTCTTGGACCTCGCGGAATGCAGCGGCCCCGGCGAAGAAGGGACCCCTGCGCCCTCCGCATCCGGTTCCATTTCAGACCACGGAGGGGGAGACTCCTTCGCGGATCTCCAGGATAAGATCGCCCGGAAACTCCCTGAATTACATCCAGCCTTAGAAAAAGCAAATTCCCTTGCCCCGACTGGCTCCCCATCGATCAATTGGCCGAGCGCCTGATCAAGGAAAGACTGACGTTTTGACTGCCTTAGAAGAGCAGGGAACTCGCCAAAATGAACTATACGCAGGAAACCTATTCCGAAGTCAGAACCTCTTTGAACTTATCAAATGCCTGCTGCGCTGCCCTACTGAGATAAGGCCATGAAAAGAGGAAAAAAAGACTGATTTTTCCCCCCTCAATATATGTTTAACCAAACCCTTGTGTTGCTTTACTTTAGGAGGAAATATATTTCTTTCCTCAAAGGCCTGTTTTTTGCCTCCTATTCCTCCAATGGACTAAACACGAGGATTTCCTAAGGGTGGTTTTCGAATAGTAAAGTGTATTCAGTGCTTTCTTTTTTGTTTCCACGATCTGCAGCCAGTGACTCATTCTCTCTCTTTAGCTTGAAGGCACAGTTGATTGCACTCGCTGGTTGGGACTCAAAACCAATCCTCATTTTCGATCCTCCCAAACCCAGACCTTTCTTATGAAAGATCTGCTTCGGAGGGCCCGGAGTGAAAGTCTGAGTTCAAGGGAGGTTGACTACCATCCTTTTTTCTTTTTCCTAATTTCTGCATGTGGTTCTTTGAACTTCTGTTTTCGGGGAACTGCTCTTGGGTTTCACTTTCAAAGAAGGCCATGTAGCGCATCCGTTTTCTTGCTGGGTTTGGGCACCATAGGAAATGCGCTCAAGCAACCTATCTCCTGATTAGCTTGCGAAGCTACTGACTATTCTAAAGACCGGGCGACGACCACTGGCTCGTGTCGAATACCAATCTCTTTCCCCTTCGCTGACAGGATCCAAGGCTACATAAACTGTGCCTTCCCCTCTATCGCGCGACTTCTAGTCTTTTCTCTATAACACCAACCTCAGTGTGTTCTTTCTTTCTGGTGGAGAAGAAGATCCCGATGACTGTTGTTACCCAGCGAGCAGCAGGAATGGTGACTTGTCGACTCAAGTCTACCAGATAGTTCGTGGTGCGAGTTGTCCCTGTGCAACATTGTTCTCCTAACCTTGCTTGTTTCCTCCCTCGTCCTTTACCTACGATCGCTTGCTTTCTTTCAGAACCTCTTCATTTCAATTCCAGAAGATAGGGGTTCGAGAGAAGGAGAGGCGGCGAAGCCCCTGCGCGATCACTTTACCAGTTGCTGGTTCTGAGTCTTCTTGTTTTGCCTACCACCTCTAAAACCGAGGTGAAAGATCCCCAGTTTGAACGGCGGAAGCAGCCACATTCCATCCCCCGTTAGCCCTTAGTATGTCATTCCCATCCTTCGCTACTTGACCCCGGTTAAGGAGAGAAAGGGGCAAGGGTGAGGTATTGACTATACCAAGGGTAGGATTCTTCTAGGCTCCGCTGGACGACACGGGAACGACCTGTTCACTCTCTGTCTATCTTTTTGGAGAATGTTATGCTTATCCACAAAGTGCCCATTAATGGTGGCCGAGTTATCTCGCTAGCGTTCGAACAAGCAACGGAATTGAGCTGCGCGAAACGATAGTTCTCTTTAAATAAAAGCGCGTTAGCGCAGTAGTTTTCTTGCTGGTCTTCGAGACTATGAATCTTTCATCTCTTCCCCTCCCGCGATAAGGACGTGCCTAAGGATGCTACTTCGGACGGGCGTGCTTCTTTCTATGGGGGCGCGCATCACTTTGGACGTGCTTTACAAGCAGATGCATGAGTCGGAACGTAATAGCTAGGAACGTCGTGGGAGGAGAATAAGCAAAATCTGTTGCATAATAAAAGTCAGAGTCAACATCTCGCTAATCAAAATCATCATCACGAGCAGTAGCTGAAACTGCTAGTCGATCTACCGGATCAACTTCTGCCTACCCCGCCCAGTCAAGGATCGTCGGGAGTGTTTTTTCTTCAACGGGAGGCCAGCCTATTATCCCACCCACGTCTATCCATAAGTAGTGAGAGCGAGCTTGGTTCTCCGGCGCCTGGCTATTTCCCCTTCCAGTTCTCCCGGTTGGGCCAAGCTAATGAGATCCGGGCTCAGCCCATTTGTAGTAAACGCAGCTTAAACACGATCACTATTCCAAAACATTGATTTTTCGATGAAACAAAACCCATACTAGTTATTCCCACCCTCCCAAGGAGGGGCACTTGATTGATCAGGAGAAACGTCCACTTCTTCCCCCTTATGCTATGGGGGTCGTTAGCGCTACCAGTGCATTTGTTCCTCTGCTTGTCCGCTACCCTTAATAATGCCTTCCGTGTCAGTATGAGTGAGCGTGTTTCCCAGCTCCCGGCCTTTCTAAACAACAACGGTTATAATAAATTCAGCCTTGTCACGGCTGGTTGGGGTTAGAATTCATAAAGGTGGGTAGAGATGGCCGCAGTAGATTCTTCCGACCGAGTCCCAGTGGCAGAGTCTTGAGGCACGGATCCAACGGCAAGGGAATCAGCGGCTGATCGCGATTCATCAGTCGCAATTCTCCCAGCAGCTATCCATTTTAGTTCGCCAGTCAATGACTGAGCTGTGATTGCATAGGTGGTAGAGCAAGCTGGAGCGGAGGCAGCAGAGACGAAGGTGAGAGCGGGGGGGGGGTAGGAGTAGGGCGCCTAGTTACAGTTCGCCTGAAGCATCGCTAGAGGCATAGGCAGTCAGAAATGAAAATCGTGGTCGATCTTTCTCAGGCTATCGAATCATAAAGGGTTCTAGAATAGTCAAGGCTACCCGATAAAGGATGGCTGGCATTCATCAGTAGGTGGATCCGCCGTAGGGGTTGGTTCAGCCACTCGACGACCGGCACTTGCCATTGAAAAACCAATTGTAGTGCTTTATGCAGCGGGATACCGCGATCGAATGCCACCGGAACGCCCCGATATGAGAAAGCCATTTCGGGTGCGGTAGATCAAAAACCCGAATTACTACACGAAGTGGAATTGCTAAAGGCAAGTGAACTCGGCAAAACTGAATGCTTTGTGAAAGGTTCTTGATCCATTTGCAGTTCACCGCTCAGCCCATAGCCCCATAGCTATAGGGGCGGACTAATCAAACCACATAAAAGATAGATCGGAATAGCATTTCCGTTATATGCTTTTGCGTATAAACGAAAAAAGTAGCGCACTCAATCCAGTCTTCGCACGAAAAAAAGAGGAAGGTCAATTCCATCGAGCCTCAAATCTCGCTCATTAAAGCGCTTTCACACTCACGAAAACCGTTGATACCCGCATGCGCGTCTCACACCTGCGCATCGACGACTCGGATAGTTCGTTCAGTCCCAGCAAGTGGAGGGTTCGAAGAAGAGGAAAAATCATTTTTCTACGGATACGACTCAAACAAAACAGCCCTTCTTGGCCTTGGCAGAGATTATTTAGCGTGAAGAGCTAACCTAACCCTTGCTTTGACAGCTAGCAGCCCATGAGAATGGCACTTCCACTTCCTTTCTTTAAGGATCCAAATTTGGTTACCAACACAGCTGGACATCCTACTGCTAGAGATCCCCGGTCACTTCCCACCGCAAGTTCGGATTCATACCTCGCTTCGGAGACCAATATCTGAGAGGGGAATTCAATGTAGGTAGATATCTCATCCTTTATGGGCTGGTTCCAGCTTGTTCTCTGATCCGCGATCCTATCCCGAAGCCGAAGAAGCGGTATATCTATCAAAGGAAGGCACCTCTCTTAAAGCAGCTACCAGGCGGTGTATCGACAGCCAACCCTCAAAGAAGTCGCTACTAAAGGCAATCCCACTGAGATGGATACCCGCTAGTGATTGATACGGATAGAAATACACGGACAGACTGATAGAAAGACCTACGACTGGTACTTCCCCTTTTATTTTATTAATACATATATATATATATTCGTTGCTTGCCTAACCAAGGGACCGGGTACCTTCTTTTCTTCACTCATAGCTCCCCTCCTCTCCCGCTTATTGATTAGGGCGATCTCCCTCTGGTCGCCTCATTTCTGCTTGAAAAGCGCGGTTAAGGACCCCAAATGCCCAATCAACTGTTGGTTCGGAACTACCCGCTTGCCTTTCCACCCTTGATTTTGCTAATGTCTGTTCACTTTCTGGCGCTTCGGTTGCCGCGTCTACCTATGGATCAGCTAATTTGGCTAATGCCCGGTCACTTGAAGATCCGTCTATTCTGTCTATAGGCGTTCCTGTTGTTAGCGGGGGAAGCAGATATGGGACTACTTCAAAGAAGGAGAGGCGAAGTAGCGAGACCATGTCGAAGCAAGGCTTAGATATCGGTCCTATTCTTCCGCTGTTGGAAAGCAAATAGGTTGGGGTAGAGTAGCAAGGAGAAGGGCTGGGGCCACTTTTATAGAGAGAGAGGGGGAGGAGGTAGAGAAGGGCTGTCTATGGCAGTTACCAGGCGTCTTCCCAAGGTTATTGTGGAATCGGATTTCCTGATGCCTTTGAACGAGGGAAGTGTGGGATGGGATTTCGGATTCCCCCACTATTACCGAGGAAGAACATTGCCTTGAATTGAAAAAGGAGCACTTGAAGGCGGAATGCTCCAATTAAAGGGAGTTCGGGCATGGCAGGTGAGTTCAGGTATGGTTTGGGCTTTGGTAGGTCAGGTATGGCCGATATGGCAGGTATGGGTTCTTTCTTTCTTCCGCCTGATAACCTGTGATGAAACTTCTAAACTGGCAAGCTAGCCGAAGCAACTAAGCAGGAATAGGAATCGGCCATTCAGGCTAGCCCGAGCAGCAATCCCTCCAGTAATCCCCTCCCCTCTCTGAATGAAAGGCCCGATTCGCTTGTCAGCCGAGAAAACAAGAGTTTAGAGGTGGAATTGGAGGTTCTAACCCGCGGATGATCCTTTCAGGTAATCGGGTTCATTCAATGAGTCTTTTAATCGACGGTTAATCGCTTGTTCAATCACTCTGCCCGTAACGGTCAAGGCGAAGTGAATCATTGATTTGAGGTTCTAGTAAAGGTTTCACTTTCTTTTCGAATGGATGTAAGAGCGAGTCTTCGACTTACTAATTCTCAATGCCCCTCCCTCTAGGTAGATAGACCGTTTGTATGACACCATTTCCAGATGTTTGTTTTAAGGCGTCTTTGCCGGCGATACGTCGTCTGGAAGAGAGTTGGCTTCCGCTGCTCCTTCCGAGGAGGAATTACTAAAACAAAACGGATTCCTCTCGTAAACAGTATAAGTCGTCTGATCAGGAAATGCCGTCAGACCGGGTCGAATAGCGCTCCAATCGAAGGGCGGGCGGTGGGAGAAATGAGCAGGATACTCACATGGCTTACTTGGTGAACCAAGTGAAAGAAGGAATTATACGTAGGTACTGGCTAGAGGACGGGTTACTCTACGCCAAGGGCGGGCTCCTATTCGTTCCCAATTAATGATCTAGAATTGCCGTACCTAGGAGAGAAGAAAAGAGGCTTCAGCTTCTGTTCTGAAAGGCAGTTTAACCAACCAAGCGTAGTTGGCGGAATAGGCGCTATTGCAAAGGAGAGGCAGAGAAGGGCCATAAGCAGGTCTTCTGTCTGTTCGATACTATTAGTCACTGCCGATTCGTATGTTCATTTTGATGCCCCTGTTCATTTGGGTGCCTCTGTTCAAGATGCCTTACCCATGACGGGATCAACAAACAATTTCATTGCCTTTGTTTATGGGGATGCTGAGGCTGGGGATGGGAAACCAGACGGGGATTCGGGTGCTGATGGAGATGCTTATTATCATTATGCACCTGTTCTTTCGGTAAAGTTTGGATTGAATTGGTTTCAAGTATCTGAGAATCAGACTTCAGACTTGGGGCCTGACCCTACTCTTCCAAGCCCATAGGCAAGGGCTATTCTAGCCAGTTCCTGCTAATCAACTGATGACAATCGTTATGACTTTTCTTTGGCGTTAGTAGCCTATGCAAACGATTCTTCTGATGCATCTCCAGATGCGAATTCTTCGGCGGATGAAACTGTGGAGTTTGGTCATTGGCTTACTTGACTTACTATTCCAGAGCGGATTTAGCGCTATTCGAGCCAAAATCACGGGGTTGACAACCTATCGGCGTAAAATCAAGGTTTTCATTCAATCATTTCCTATGGGCTATACTATATTATGAAATTGACCTTGCCCGCTACAAAGCAACTATTGCATACCGCTCTTAGCGCGCTAGAATGGATCTCAGTAGGTTACTGGTCCACCAGCCCCGCAAGGCTCTCAACGGTGAACTCCTTGGTTCGTCAACGTTTTGATCTCTGTTCTCGCGCGTGAAAAGCAGCATGCAATGTTGCCTTGCTTCACGTGAGCGCGCATCGCTCGTTAAGCTTGAGATCCTCTCTCAACTGGCCGTGTTGCCAGCCCACGGACCCCGCGCAATGCTATGGGCCGCACTTGTGGGCGGTCACTCCCTCCAGCTTCTTGATCCGATCCCTTACTTGACAAGCAAAGCGCACTGTTAGTAGCATAGATCGAGGAGGAGTTGGACCCCCATAGCTAACTTGAGCCGCTCGCTAGCTAGAGACCGTCCGATCTCACGAATTGGATTCGAACCAATATCAAGCTACTTTCCCTATAAAGTCTTTGTACTCACGGTTGTTTCCAGTTATAATATAAACAGACCTACACTTTCCTCCTTTATCCCTAAAGGCAAATCCTCTGTACTAAAAAGTACAATTTGATGATATCCGAAGGTGTGTCCCGTTCAGGTATCCACGCCCGCAACTACCTGCTTGCCCATGCTACTCACTTACTAGAACAGCCAAGCTACGAACATCGAAACAACCTAAAGGATAACTTCGAGCTAGAACTAATGGATTAGAGGATTACTAAGCCTATTTACCTGGTTGCTTTCTTACCTTAGGTACCGTCTAGTCAAAATACTAATAATTAGAACTAAGAAAGAAGGACACTCTAGTAAAAGAGTAGTTTCCCCTTGTCCCGAAGTCCATAGCTACAGGGGAATCGCTAGCTCCATGCCGATACTAACGCTTGCTTGACAGCTTATCCTAAGAAGTAAAAACCAGGGATTTGAGATCTCCTTAGGTTAGTTCCAAATAGGTGTATGTCCTAGGGTCTCCTCCTGCCCTGTCCAGAACTTGAACTAAAAAGTAGATTAGCAAGATCAGAAAGTGGACTCTGAGAATCAGGCTTCTCCCAAGTACAGTCGATACGAAAGATTAAGTAAATAAATTCCCGTAGAATAGAAGGGAACTCTGATCGTAGAGCACTGAACGTTGCTCCAACAGGAAACGAAAAACTTGCTTCCCGATCTGCTTTAGCTCACTACTTCCTTCGCTATCGCCCCTCGCTTCTACCTTTGGTTATAGAGAGTTATTCCAGTATGGTCTTAGAAGGAGATTCTCTATATTAGTAGATATCTGCGTGCTTTCCAAGCCCTCTCTAACTACAGCCAAATCTAGCTACACAAATAAAGGCTACTCCCAAAGAATAAGCTAATCCCAAGTATGCAAATCGCTTCTCCTTGCTTTAGCTTTGCTTTATAAAAGCCCAACTAGTCTTATTTTTATGCCATTATTGAATGCAGGGTTTTAGCTCACCCTTGCTTCTTTGGATGCCAATGCGTCTCTTGTTTCAGCTGATTCTCCTTTTGCTACGGATGAAGATTTGGATACAGGGCATCTTTCTAAAATAAAAAACGAGGGCCCCACTGGCCAGAAATGAGGCTAGAGGATTCTCCGCTTGAAGATCGGTCTTCTCAAGGGAATCCTTCATGCTGTCTGAAATCCTTGTTTTCAATCTGTATATCCAACCCAAGAGTGTACCGGAGCGAGCACTAAATGAAAGGGGTGGCCTCCACATTTGATGATCGTGTACATTCACGCGCGAATTGCGTATTATATAAGTGCTGTCCCGCTGTTCGCCTGCGTATTGAAACCTACCTGGACTAGATCTTCCGACTCTCGCTTAAAGATGGATTGGCGGGTTCCTTAAAGACTTGCTTTCTAGGGTAAGGAAGGAACTTCCCGGCACGCAGGAGTACGTTGAAATCTTCGCTAAGACAATGGAAGGTGACGTATGTACAGCTGACGAGAGTGAGGGGTGGTCTCCCTACTTCCTACTGGACGTGGAATTACCACGGAAAGATGAGTCCCGCAGCTCAAAGCCTCGAGTCATCGCGGCCCTCACTCTCAAACGTGCCTGACCTGTGCTGACCCTGACTCGGCCCAGGACCCTTGCCGCGGCACAGCTAGCAGCAGAGCCACATTCAAATCCGTTAGTCAACGACGTGACTCGCTCTGGACGAATCTATCAGCCTGTGCAGCGTAGAGGGCTGGCTACTGCCATGCCAAAGATCCCACCTCCGCGCCAGCCCTATTAGTAAGGGCGTAACGAGGTAACTGAGTCGTACGACGTGGCCCAGCATCTAAAGGAGATCCCGACTCAGATCTCCTTATTTGATCTGCTCCAGTGGTGACTCGTTTCGTAGGCTCGCAGAAAGAACTTGTTTTTCGAGAACCGTCTACCCATATATGTTTTGATCGCCAGTTCATACTAGATCCAGTTGCGTTCGATTGGAATTGAGAGAATGACCTTGACTCTTTTGACTCCCGAAGTCACTCTCATCAACTAGGAGTTGAACTACTACAATCGCTGCCTAAAGACCACTCACTCGTGTGAGGGTTTTGAGCTTGTGTTCGGGTCGAGATAGGCCTATCAAAATAGTCATAATACTAGAAACTCCACTCGCACTCGTTGCCTATAGACGGCTCACTAATACTGGGAGATGGACCGTTTACTGAACGAACGAAGTGAGGGCCAAGGGAGAATGTCCCCTCAACCAGGGGACACGAGCTAGTTCTTGTATTATAGTAGTCTCGAGCTCGCACTAGTCTCCCCGCCAAACCGAACGGAGAACCGACGAAGGAAGTGTTAACGGAGTGAGTTAACTCACGTAGTGAGGGGGATAATACAACTATATATAGTTTGATATATATAGATAAGTAGTTGTATAAGTATATAAGTCTCAATGCAGTGAATTGTTCCAAGACCGCTCCTATCCTAATTGCTTTTATTGACCCATCAGAACGAGATTCACTTGATTGATACGTGTACCAATCCGACATAGATCAAATATATTTGATCGAATCATGTCATGAAGGGATTCGACTCGTACCTTGACCCGAATTCGCATAGAAAAAGAATCTGTTCGATGACTTGTCGATCCCTTCCCAGATTTACAGGTTCTACCATATTCTTAAAAAAACACACAATATCATACTATGAGCATAGTATGATGGCGCTCGGGCAGGTATGCCCCTATCGTCTAGTGGTTCAGGACATCTCTCTTTCAAGGAGGCAGCGGGGACTTCCCCTGGGGGTAGGGTACTACGAAAGGAAGTTGATCATGGATTCTCAATAAGCCTACAATTGATTCTTCCTGGGTTGATGCCCGAGCGGTTAATGGGGACGGACTGTAAATTCGTTGGCGATATGTCTACGCTGGTGCAAATCCAGCTCGACCCAATAATTCACCGATCCATGAGGATGATATAACAAATCCGTCCTAAAAAAAAAAATGCATGATATGGAGGAATAAAGACTCCTTCTTTTCTTATATATTCTCTCCATTTGTTTCCGCATGTTCTGATGTTTCTAACGATCTATAAGTATAAGGCAAAAAAAGAGTCCTTTTTTCATTGAAAGAAAGAAAGATTCTCAATCGATTTGGCAATAACCAAAGGATGACTAGTCATCCGTGTCACTGTCACTATAGTACATATCTATGTAGATATGTATCTCAGTATATCATTCGTGTCTCTGTTACAACACGGCGATTATAAATGGTTCGAATGAAAGAAAATGAGAAAGAATCAGAATTTGGAGGCTGTACACCTCATTTCCCCGGGATTGTAGTTCAATCGGTCAGAGCACCGCCCTGTCAAGGCGGAAGCTGCGGGTTCGAGCCCCGTCAGTCCCGACCTAGGATCCGATGAATCGATCAATTCATTTCTCCATTTTCTGTGAAGAGGGGGGACAAAGAGCAGGATCTAATTCCCAGCAGGAGGATCCTTCTTTCGTTTCGCATTTCTCATCGGACAAATAAGGTCAAGGAATGAAAATGACAATAACTAGTACCGATTGATGGGGGAGAGACATATGTAGGTTGGTACAATCGGAGGTATCACCATATTCAGGATTCAAAGAGTACATGACTGGTCTGGCTTTTTTCGATTGTTCCTGATCAATCGAATAGAGTACCCATATGTTTCCCGGGAGCACATACAAAAATTTGTTTTTTTTTCGATCCGGGGGAAAGGAAAGACAGAAGGCTCCTCGCTTTTGTTCAATTATAAATTAATAACCACTTTGATGGAGATTTATAGCATCATTCAAGTAAATACAGATTGAGATCGTAGAAACATGAGCTTGTGATATAGCTACACCTAATTCCGGACCGGTTAATGCAAGAACTATAAATAAAGGACCAGGATCTCCTATGAAAAAAAAAAGATCATTCATACATAGCATAGTCCAAGCGGACCCACTTAAAATCTTTACTGAACTATGACCGGCCATCATATTAGCAAATAAACGTATTCCTGAGCTTAATGCGCGAAAACAATGAGGGATTAGCTCAAGGAGTACTAAAAAAGGTGCTAACGGCAGTGGGACTCCTGCAGGTAATGATAAGCTTAAAAAATGAAGCCCATTTATTTGAAATCCCACTATAGTAATGCCAATAAAAATAGGAAATGAGAGACCCAAAGTAATGAGAAAATGACTTGTCACTGTGAAGCTATAAGGTATCATACCCTGGGGATTACGAAATAACGAAAAAGTAAAAGTGACCGAGATGCGAGGGAAAAACTTTTGTTTCACATTTCCGGAAAGACCACCTATTTGTTCGTTTACCGGGTTCGGCACGAAATCATGAATAAGCTCTACCAAGGATTGCCAAGCATTTGGTACTGAGTTTCCCCCTCCGTTTTTAGTAACAAAATGAACCAGAAGTAGGACCAAACTGAGAGTTAGCAGCATAGACAAAGATGGATTTGTGAATGAGAAATCAATTTTTCCTATATTCATAGGAATCAATGGGAGAATGGCAAATTGCTCAAGTGGGCTGGGGACCAGCCCCGCTAGATTCAGAGCATCCGTATAGGCTTCACCTTGTACTCCGTTGAGGGTCAAATCATTCAAAAGGAACTCCAGAAAAGGGATATTGTTGCTTTCCGCATGTAAAGCTTCGGCCGCAGCCAGAACATCTTCGGGACTCCTGTGAATCATCAACTCTTCAATTTTCTCGCGTATCTCAGACTGAAGCTCTACTATACGTTCACTGGAAGGGTTAAGACCCGGATGATCCTCATAAATACCCTTAGTACTGGAACTTGATTGAGTACTGGAACTTGATTGAATATAGGAATCGTTTATAGTCGTTGTGGATTGACTCGGAGTTCTAGAAGATGTCTCACTGGAATGTGAGTTAAGACTATGTTCATCAAATAAAAAGATGCGTCGAAAGGGATTCAACATATTATATTTCTTGAGTTAGAAAAATAAATTCCCTCCAGACAGAAAGAGACTCCTTCCTGTACGAGTAGTGAAGAACTAAACGAGAGCTGGTTGGTTGTTGACCAACGGAAAGCATGGGAGAAAGATGAAAAAATCTTCAAATAAAAAAAGGGAGGTGGAGAAGGTCCGGAAAGCCCTCACTTTATTGATGGGGGACATTTTTATCCCCTTACCGAGCAAGGTCGCACTGAGACTGAGAACACCAACGGAACACTCTCTTACCCCCACTGACCAGCTAGTGTGCAATGACGACCGGCCCGCAAGCTACTCTATTTTCTTTTCTTAGCTGCTCTGGATTCTATTCTAGATGCTACTTACATACATATGATGTTTTCTTTCACAAGGTAGCGGCATAGCTGAAAGCGGAAAAAAAAAGCTGTTCCCATAGCGTTACGTAGGCTTAGCCTCTTTCTCTATCTACATTAATATATGATAATAGCACCAGTGGACAGTGAACAAAAAGATGCCACACTCAGAAAGCAATCCAATCAGGAACAAGGTAGTTAGGGACATGCGGACTAACTGCTCTGACATTCCTGTTTTTTGAAATGAATCTCCGGACCTTCTGAAACAGATGGGCCCCTCCTTCTCCCAGACTGGGACTCACTCGGATAGCGAACAGGACGGCCTGGAATGGGAATTCTACTTCGATGGGGTTTCCAAAGCCCGGGCAAGGCGGGCGGTGTCCACCTTTCAGGGCCAGGGATGAGAATCGATCTGAATGCTAACATTGGGCGGGCCGCCAATAGGCTGAGGTGTAAGCCCTTTATTGGAGCCTGGCCCTGCCCCTACTAGAGTCAGGCCCGCTCAACCTGGGAAGTGCTTTAATCAAGGTAGAAACCTCGCTGTCAACTGGATGTTTGGGACCCCTAGCCCCGCGACCAAAGACTTGCATGCAGAGCAATATTTTTTTTTTAGAAGCCTAAATCAAACTCTTTCCTTTCGTCAAAGGAGACATGATCTGCTTATATTACGCGTATATTATGTCACGTCATCGATGAAATTCAAAGAGGTAGCTCTTTCACTCTGAGCTTTCGTCTCGTCATAGCTACTACATAAAGGAAGTAGGAGGACTCGCAACCAACCGCCTTATTTAAGCCTCACTTTCATGCACATTTAAGCAATTCTCATCTTTATATGTCACCCTTTTAGACAGAAATTAAGGCTTTGTTGCTGCAGAGATTGAAGCCACAGCTACAGAATCGAAGCCTTTGATAAGCCCTAATCAACTCTATACATACAATTCCGTGACGACCACACTTAAAGGGCACTTTTTTATCAAGTGGTCTCAGCCTTTTTCAATTATACCGGAGTCATTGTTTAAGCAGGTAAGATGGGCTCATCAGTAGATATCAAACCCACAAGTGACCTTTTGATGAGACTTACTTTCATCTGCATTTGACAATTATTTTCATAAATTACGTATCAATATACATTCCCTTTCCGTCAACTAAAGTCTGTTCGTTTCGTCCGTAAAAATGAAATGGCAATAACTCATCTCGGGCAAGAACCAACTACTAAGCGGTCGTTCGGGGTCCATTCCCTCGGTCATGGCGAGGGGAAAGGGAAGGCTGCCCTGCGTTTTCAATACATACAATATATACCCATATATATACCTGTCTGTATATATAGGTATATATTTATGGGTAACCTACGAAGAGCCAGTGAAAGTGGCAGGCGAGATAGCGATTGCCATTGATTGATATAGTAGGCTCTTCAAGACCTATTCAGAATACGATCAGGAAGAAAAGCCATCAGCCGAGTGAATTCAATTGATGTTGATCGTTTCCTACGTCTTGAGCAATAATAAGGGAAGCAGGTACGGTACAGTGGCGAGCAAAAAAACCCTAAGCTCGCGTTGAGTAGTCTGTCTCTTTCTTGGTTTTCGAGGGTCAGGCTTGAGTTCAGAGACGGGACAGAGAGGGGGGAAAGCGAGTGATTCATTGTCCAGCTATACGAGGCCATGTCTATGGAATACGATCTTCGATGCTGTCTTCAGGCTCTTCAAGAGAACACTTTAATGATTTTGGCCAGGGGAAAGCATGAACAAAGTGGATACTCGACTCGGTCCTTCGAGGGAGAAAAGTGGAATCAAATCATACACCAACGGAAAAAAGTGCTTTCCCGATAAGAGATAGACGGTAGGAGATCCAGTTACGATTGCAGTGGCGGGACCATAATAGTTCTTTTCACCAAAGGAATTGAAAGGGGACAGAGGCAGAAGGACGGGGTTGCTTTCCTCACGCGGGGTAGGTCGTCGTGAATGAATGGGTCTTGACTTGCCGCCTTTCGTCACGCGGGAATGGGTCTTTTAGCGGGTTCAGTTTCAGCGGGTAAGGTGCTTATGAGTAGGTGCGTGCGGGTTAGGAGCTTGAGGTACAGGAAGGCTTTCTGGTTCTATTACTGAAAACAAAAAACAGAATTGACCGTCTGGCTCGCGTATTGTAAAGCTTCCCTGGCTCGTTTCGTAAACTCCACTTGCTGGTTGACGGTGCGTGTTCAATACCATAATAATACAAAGACGTTGATCAAGGGGAAGATCTAACCAATCAGAGTGACCAAGCTGAGCTCCAATCTTATTATAATTAATATTATAATTATTAGCAAAAACGGTTCTCCTTTAGTTTCTAAGTGCCAAATGAGGGAGCAAAGTAACGTAGAGTCTACGAGCTTTATTCCATCCGAATCATCACGAAAACGATTTCATCCTTATTTATGTGAGTGAGTTGTAGAACGATACGAATCCCTGTTCATAAACTTAGAAGATAATCTGACAATAGGCGCTTCGAGGGGAAGGTGACATGACATACGGGAGGGCATTGACAAATCTGTCTTGACTTTCTGGTTATGCTGTCTTGAAGGCTGGGCGAGGCTCTTAAAGAATTCCTGCTGGTCACTTTTGGGAGAATGTTTAAGCTATTGAATTAACATATACATCTTTTTTGGTCCAAAAAAAGTGTCCTTCATAAGAACGAGTTCCACGGGCAACTGTGGTGGAAACCTCGGTAACTGGCTCAAAGAAGCCTAAGGAAGAACTCTTTCGTAGCCTCAGTTGTTTTATAATAAATCCTTGTTTGGGTTGCTAAGCAAAGACTCCAGCTTCAGCAGTTCCAGTTCCGACAGTTGGTAAGGCTTTCAAAGGAAAGAGGGACGGCCTATTTATTGCTTGCGAGTGATGTACTGGTTTCGGCTACGATAAAGGTCGCGGTGGAGGTTGCTGATACAGAAGGCTCTTCAAGAGTAACCGAACGCTTCAGGAATCTGTTATTAAGAATAATTAACCATAGGATTGTATAGACCAAGAAACCTATTCTTGGCTTCAGTGATGGAAATAACAATCTTCATTTTGCTAGGCGGTCTACAAAACAAAAGAAGCTTACAACTCTCTCTTTCCTGGAGGTCAGTCAACTCTTCTCGTCGGGCAATCAATCCATCCTTCGTCTCGGGCAGGAAATAACCACTCTTGTACTGGAAAAGAGAAGGACGCAATGCCTTTATATTACCCATCTCTCTTCTATATGAAGTCAGTGAGTCAAGTCACAGCCATTGGGAAGGAGTCTCTAGGTCGTGTTCACAATATGAGTTTTTTTTCTCTTTAAGAGCCTTTATTTATAGCGAGTGAGTTGTAGAACTCTCTTTCTGAACCAGTTTAGCGAGCGAGTTGACAAGCTAGCTTGACTTCATCATTATTGCGAGTTTACGAGCAAGCATTCATCCAACTATTTATGAGCGAGTCGCGAAACGAAAAAAGTAAGCATCATTATTCAAAGCAGCATTATTATTGTGAGTTGGAGAACAAGAACATTATGAGACTTTATCCTTGTTGCGAGCGAGTAAGCCTCGAAGATAGTTTGATTTGATGCTCTCGTATATAGAAAAAGTGAATCAATTGCTTTTGAACTCGCGATCAACGAAACGATGATAAACTTTTGAAAAGCCTTTGGATGTTGTATATAGACAAATGAATTCAACAATAAGAATTGCCTTACTCGCGATCAACGATTACAAATCCATTCAATCTTCGCCTGCTGGCTTGACCTAACTTGGCTCGCTCCTACACCTGTGCTCCTACGAAGACAACTCAAGAGCTCAATTTAATTACCCGTTGCTTGTAGCGATTGCTAAGAAGAAAAAGGAACGAAAGCAAGAACTTGTAGAAAGACCGACTCAAACTCCATTGGCTTATCGAAAGCAGAATGAACTAAACCGGGATTAGATGATGTAGGATCAAAAGAACGCACGTCAGGGGCGCCTGTTGCCGGAAGAGACCCTGCCTGCTCGCTTGGGATTGCCATAATAATACGAGTTGCTCTTCGCAGTCGTTTCCTTGTGTTCTGGTTGCTTTAGTCCAACCTGTTGTTTAAGCTCCGTCATGGCTCGTTCCCAAACCCGTGGAACGCGTATTAAAAAAAAAAAGGCAAGCTCCGTCTGCAAACAAATAGGGTATCTCGCTATATTACCAGCTGGCTGGCTTGCTCGCTGCCGGTTCAAGTTTCTATAAAAAAAGTAAAAAGGCGAGCATACAATTCAATATCGCTCCTAAGACTACGTTCGCTGGTTCCTGTTTCGAGTGTGGTTGGCTCTTCCAGGTGCTTGTGACGGCTAAGGTGAAGGTTCTAAAAGAGCTCGACCGAAACGGGATAGGAATGAAAGTTCGGTGGTTGGGAAAGGAGGTACGGGAAACGTCAGTCTGATATGATATATCATATAATATAGAAAGAAGGATACCACTTCCAAACTATCCCACTTCCCTTGACTTCACTTGACAGACTTAATACCTGCTTTTTCAACTTCAACTAAAGTAGCACTAGTAGAAAAGACAATTCAATTGGACTCTGAAAGAGAGAACCGATCGGTAAAACGTCTATTTCTAATAGAAGCGGGCGGTCACGGTCCATTCCCCGTGACTTCATTGACTTCACGGACCTTGCTTTGACTTCAATCACTGACTTAACCAAATCAAACACCAGATATAAGTGGTGAACGACACGACCGTCCCTACTCGAACCGGAAAGCGTTGATTGACCGTTCCACTCGTGCCTATGCTTCTGCTTTCTTCGTCTATGCCTATGCTACCTATGCCATTCATTCCATTCCCGGATTAGACATCAAATCCTCTCCTCTTCTGGACATGATAGCCCTGTTGACCATCAAATCTGCCCATCCGACTCTGAACCTTCGAGCCGAGTTCCTCTGGTCTGTTGACCCACCTTCCCATGTAAAAAAATGTTTTCTTCCCTTGCTGAAAAGAATGAAGTTCTCTCTTTCTTTACAAAGTAGTTTACCACCTATGCGATTATGAAAAGGGAAGTGACCTGTTTGCCTCTTCTATTATCCGAGAGTCTCCACAGTGGATATCTCACTTGAAGACAGGGAAAGCTACCGACTTTTAGGGAGCGGAGCTTATTAGGCATTCATTGGTTTATGCGGGCTTCAAGATATTGGTACGGCTTCCAGATTGGAATAGGGAGGGACTCAAAATCCCCTTGCTCCTTGACATGGCTCTACTTTTTGTTTGATTGAATAGGGCTTGGATTTTGTCCAAGAGGGGCTGGCGGAGAAAATAATGATGTTCGGGCCTGGATGAAGTTGTGCCTTATCAGTCACAAGGCGCTACTAGAACACGTAAAGGGGTGTACAGTCCGGTATTCTGTGTCTGCCCCTTTGATAGTTGGCATACCCTGCATCTGGACACATACCTTCTAACATCTCTTCTGAGCAGAGGCCAGAAAGACTTCTCTTCAACCAACGAACGCGATCGTCTTATCCCTGCCAAAGTGACGTGACCTCCCAATCCTCCACCATGCAGCTCCGCTGTGTTGTTTTCCCTTAGGCCCTAAGGGATGCATAGTTGTCGGCCCAGATAGCCATCCTGCAAAATGAAAGAAAAGTGTTCTACTTCTAACTCTGAACTTGCAAAATATGCAAGATACAGGATGACTCTTCCCCGGCAATCAAAAAAAGGTTAATTGATTGTTTGTTTGAGTTCTTTTCCTATTTTCTTTTCTTAAGTCCCCTCAGCAGAACTTGTTAGCAATTATGTAGACCCTGTGTTTGGAGAGCACGATGCAGCTGCTGGAAAGCAATTGACTCTTCGGACAGTTGATGATATCAAAGAATGAAGGTAGCAGGGACACCTCCTAGGAGGACAATTTCTACCATTCTCTCTAGACTGGATGAGAAAGATCAAACTTACTTGTCTACATGCAACCTAGTGCTCCTCCCCTGGATGAGAAAGTGGAAGATCCGCCGGAGCAAGTATCTTATTTCTGTCTATTTGAGTTACAGGAGAAGTTGTTCCAGAATAGTTTCAAGCTTTGGAGACGGAAGCAAGTAGGATTTGAGAATGACACTTTAAAGCAACTTCTTTTTTTTTTTTAGATTTCCTCATGTCTCTTCAACCGGGGAAAGGTAGTCACAACTACAACTCCTGAACCAGTAGGAGATTTGTTGTGGATTGGGGGATCCCAGTACAATACTTATCCCGATGCCTTATTTCTTTAAACCTTGCGCAAGCTGGGCAAAGTGAATAAGCGGGGATGAAAAAGAAAACAGTGGCAAGCAAGAAACAACAGGGGCAAGGTTTCTGCACAATACAATAAAGGCAGGATGACCGGGATTTGAACCGACATAGCTCCAAACTCAACTGCCAACCCGAAGGCGCCTCATCGAAGTAAAGGCAGATTACATAGTTCTTTTTCAATGATACAAATTCTTCCTCTTGTCTTCAATCTACGCCTGTGTGACCTCCAGAATAGATTCATTCCCTTTGTATCTCTCTGTCTTCACGGCTTTGGACGATGGCCGATCTCTTATTTAATTAAGACTGGACCTGGTGAACTATTCTCTGGGAAATGATCCCAAGCAGGCTCTTGTACTATTGTTTTACTATTGGGGCAAAGGCTGTTAACAGGAAAAACAACCCCTAGAAACCTGCTTACCTTATTAGTCAGTCATTCTGACCCGCTCCTTTGTGTCCGTGTTCGGAGCTCGAAGACAGTCCTTGCCGCAGTCAAACAATTAAACGGGGAATCCACAGCTCGGGCATCCTAATGCTATTCTTGTAAAGGCAGACGCTACTGAACAAGAAAGAATGCGAGCGCGTCCCTCTCTCTTTCAACTGCATCGCTGCCAAGGTGCATGTTTAGTAAAGAGAAAGAGCAGGAGATACTTAAGTAATGGTACCCCCTATTGCTAAACATCCAGCTCCCAATATAAGGCAATTAAACAGCAGTCTAGCAAGTTTACCTAGTTGACCCACATGCTGGGGAGAAGGGAAAGACATTGGGTTTTACAGATGCAGAGAAGACTCACGAATAAAGGCAACTCTCAAAGGAACTACCTCGGGTCGGTACTTCCATGACACAATCTGTCTATTCCGCTCCCGTGCCTATCCACTTTCTTTTCTTCTACCGCAGCTCTCCTTTGATTGAAAGAGACTGTCACCTAGTGATCCGGCATCCAAGGAAGTAGTCCCATCCCACAGTCAGATTCTCTCCTTGCCTAGCGATCTGGCACCGAAGGAATCAGATTGTCTACTTGCTGGGAAAGCCCTTGCTTGGTCCTAAGGGGAAGGTGAAAGCCTAAGACCTAGTTGCGGAAGGCATAGAAATAGGATTCCATTCTCCTTCGGACCCTCAACTTATGAAGCATACACATAACGAGGATGCCGAATCATCTACTGAGGAGTAATAATCCTCTGTTTCATCCGAACCCACCGAAGCATCCAAACCAAAAGCTCCTGTTTCTCCCTAATCTTAAGAATTCGAAGCTTAAGCAAAATCTGAAGCTAGAATAGAGGGGAATAAATGATTCCAGTAGACAAGCCAATGTGGGGGGGCTATAACCAAAATAAGAATACCCTTGATCCGGGGCATTCAGCAGTTGAAGTTGATGATTTGTTTTCCAATTTTGAGTCTGTCTGTTTGAAAAGTATGTAGGATCCGATCCACCTTAAGCTATGGGGCCCGAGCCTGTTCCTAAAGCATAGGCTATAGTACCAAATCCCACGTATAAAGAAGCCTAGGCCGACGCCGAAGCCTAAACTGATGCATCCGAGTCCGCGGAATCAAAAGCAGAACAAAATGCTGTTTCATACGACACATCATAAGAAGCTAGAGATAGCTTTTTCAGACGCAAAATAAGTCCATTTCCTTGAAAGGAGGGGACATTCAAAAATTCCAAATCCACCGAGTAATAAGGGGGGGAGGGGGGATATATGGCATCCGAATACGTTGTTTCAGACGGCGAATCTGCACCCGCAGAATAGAAATAATCTGCCAAATCAAAAGATGTTTCATCCGCTGAAGCATCATAGAATAGAAGAGAGGGCTAAAGCTGATTAGTTAGAAGCATACGAATCCTAAGATCCGGGAATGAATTCATGAATTTTTCCAAATTCAACATATGAATAAGCAGAATCAACCGAAAGATACGCTGCTGCCACTAGAGAAAGAACAGACGCAGACGCTAGGGCGACAGCTTCACGCAATAGCTAGGCTAGCTGCTTAAGAAACAGTTGATTTTGATCTCAAATAGCCAAGGCGGAAGGGTAGGAAATTCAAAATTCAAATTATAAAAGCAGCTTCAAGCAAGCGGTGCGCTAAATGGGGGTGGTATGGGCGGGGTAGGGACTGACGTCGAAGCCATTAAAGTAAGGGAGGAGTATTTCACACAATTCTTCTGGTCATGCCTGATCCGAATCTTGTAAATAAGGATGTCTTCGTTAATCGCTCAATTCCCTACCACACTCGACTCGAGTAGCCTTGCGCTACCCTTTTTTATGTAAATTAACAAGGGTCGGAAATAATGAATTCATTTCCAAAAGAATGCAATTTCAATTCTAACTTATTCATAAGTGGAATCAGAACCTTCTTCATAATTATTTCGGGTATAGAGCTAGCTAGCAAGCTAGCTTAAAAAGCTAAGCAACGCAATTGTGCGAGGCAGAGTTTCGTTTCGCTGGCTGCAAGGGAAAGGTGTGCTGCGGCGAGAGAGAGTAGAGTGCTGCACGGGTTTCGCTCGCTGAAAAGGTTGTGCTGTGAGGGAAAGGCGCTGCTAAATTCAAGCGTGCTCTGCTCGATGGTTTCGGAAATCCCAGAAAAAGCGGATTTGAAGAGGCACGTCGGAATGAAGGCAGACCGACCGGAAAGCAGCCGTCGAAAAAGATGAAATGAATTATATTCCTTTCCCAAATAGGGGTACGAATGGTTGTCACCAGTAACAAAGTGGGTATATAACCATAAGAAGAATCATAGGGACTTACTTTCTTTCCAGAAGCAATAGGAGCATGGGCGGTGGGAAACGATCGATAAATATGATGGGTGTAGTAAGCTGGCCTTTCAAGCTATAGAATAAATTCAACTGAAGAGTATAAGTAAGAAGATGTTCGGGTATAGAGCTTTATAGCTTGCTAGCTAGCTATAAAGCTAAGCGAGAGAGAGCACAGCGCAAAGGAAGAATGCGACAGCAGGGCAATGATGCTTCGAACTGAACTTTGCTACTGGTGCTAAGGTTTCCTCATCATCAAGCCCATACTCTGGAGTGTATCCCTTAGCCACCAACCTGGCTTTGTATCTATCAATGGACCCATCTGCTTTGGTTTTTACCTTGTAAACCCATCGACATCCTTTGCTTCCCTTCAGGAAGAGGAACGAAGGTACTCGCCCTATAGAATGAGAATGAAGTTAAGGAGAGGAACTAGCTGATTTTTGATGAGAGCTTTGAGTTCTTCCTGCATGGCTTCTTTCCAACATGACTGAGATGCAGCTTCAGAATCAGATTTAGGCTCAACAATGGAATGAACAGAAGACAGAAAGGCGGGAAGAGGAAAATCTTCATATGTGAGACGATCAGGAGTCTCTCGTCTCTCTCTCTATTCTCTTTCTTCCTCCACTACCCGACATCCCCATCATCCAGTCACCCCTCTTTCTCAATCCCGTCATCATCCCACCCAAATCCCGACAAACCCCATCTCTCATTCCCGCCCCATTAAACCACTCTTCTCACCACCCGACATTCCCTTTTTTCAAATCCCGTCAAACCTAACCTAAGTGGGCACCTCTCTTTCCCATTCCCGATAACCCCAACTCCCATTCCAACACCCAATACCCCTCCAACCCCCCTATTTAGTAAGGCCGTCACCCAATACCCTCCATCCCCCCTATTAGTTAGTAAGGCCGT